>NC_092168.1:46226425-46481425 GCF_045791955.1 Oncorhynchus clarkii lewisi | reverse complement strand
GAGTATGACTGATTCCTTCTCTGTACAGTATGACTGATTCCTTCCCTGTACAGTATGACTGATTCCTTCCCTGTAGAGTATGACTGATTCCTTCTCTGTACAGTATGACTGATTCCTTCCCTGTACAGTATGACTGATTCCCTGTACAGTATGACTGATTCCCTGTACAGTATGACTGATTCCTTCCCCGTACAGTATGACTGATTCCCTGTACAGTATGACTGATTCCTTCCCTGTACAGTATGACTGATTCCTTCCCCGTACAGTATGACTGATTCCTTCCCTGTACAGTATGACTGATTCCTTCCCTGTACAGTATGACTGATTCCTTCCCTGTACAGTATGACTGATTCCTTCCCTGTACAGTATGACTGATTCCTTCCCTGTACAGTATGACTGATTCCTTCCCTGTACAGTATGACTGATTCCTTCCCTGTACAGTATGACTGATTCCTTCCCTGTACAGTATGACTGATTCCTTCCCTGTACAGTATGACCCTGTACAGTATGACTGATTCCTTCCCTGTACAGTATGACTGATTCCTGTACAGTATGACTGATTCCTTCCTGTACAGTATGACTGATTCCTTCCCTGTACAGTATGACTGATTCCCTGTACAGTATGACTGATTCCTTCCCTGTACAGTATGACTGATTCCTTCCCTGTACAGTATGACTGATTCCCCTGTACAGTATGACTGATTCCTTCCCTGTACAGTATGACTGATTCCTTCCCTGTACAGTATGACTGATTCCTTCCCTGTACAGTATGACTGATTCCTGTACAGTATGACTGATTCCTGTACAGTATGACTGATTCCTTCCCTGTACAGTATGACTGATTCCTTCTGTACAGTATGACTGATTCCTTCCCTGTACAGTATGACTGATTCCTTCCCTGTACAGTATGACTGATTCCCTGTACAGTATGACTGATTCCTTCCCTGTACAGTATGACTGATTCCTTTCCTGTACAGTATGACTGATTCCTTCCTGTACAGTATGACTGATTCCTTCTGTACAGTATGACTGATTCCTTCCCTGTACAGTATGACTGATTCCTTCCCTGTACAGTATGACTGATTCCTTCCCTGTACAGTATGACTGATTCCTTCCCTGTACAGTATGACTGATTCCTTACAGTATGACTGATTCCTGTACAGTATGACTGATTCCTTCCCTGTACAGTATGACTGATTCCTTCCCTGTACAGTATGACTGATTCCCCCTGTACAGTATGACTGATTCCTTCCCTGTACAGTATGACTGATTCCTTCCCTGTACAGTATGACTGATTCCTTCCCTGTACCTGTACAGTATGACTGATTCCTTCCCTGTACAGTATGACTGATTCCTTCCCTGTACAGTATGACTGATTCCTTCCCTGTACAGTATGACTGATTCCTTCCCTGTACAGTATGACTGATTCCTGTACAGTATGACTGATTCCTTCCCTGTACAGTACAGTATGACTGATTCCTTCCCTGTACAGTATGACTGATTCCTTTCCTGTACAGTATGACTGATTCCTTCCCTGTACAGTATGACTGATTCCTTCCCTGTACAGTATGACTGATTCCTTCCCTGTACAGTATGACTGATTCCTTCCCTGTACAGTATGACTGATTCCTTCCCTGTACAGTATGACTGATTCCTTCCCTGTACAGTATGACTGATTCCTTCTGTACAGTATGACTGATTCCTTCCCTGTACTGATTCCCTGTATGACTGATTCCTTCCCTGTACAGTATGACTGATTCCTGTACAGTATGACTGATTCCTGTACAGTATGACTGATTCCTTCCCTGTATGACTGAGTACATGACTGATTCCTTCCCTGTACAGTATGACTGATTCTTTCCTGTACAGTATGACTGATTCCTTCCCTGTACAGTATGACTGATTCCCTGTACAGTATGACTGATTCCTTCCCTGTACAGTATGACTGATTCCTTCCCTGTACTATGTGATTCCTTCCCTGTACAGTATGACTGATTCCCTGTACAGTATGACTGATTCCTTCCCTGTACAGTATGACTGATTCCTTCCCTGTACAGTATGACTGTACAGTATGACTGATTCCTTCCCTGTACAGTATGACTGATTCCTTTCAGTATGACTGATTCCTTCCCTGTACAGTATGACTGATTCCTTCCCTGTACAGTATGACTGATTCCTTCTGTACAGTATGACTGATTCCTTCTGTACAGTATGACTGATTCCTTCCCTGTACAGTATGACTGATTCCTTCCCTGTACAGTATGACTGATTCCTTTCCTGTACAGTATGACTGATTCCTTCCCTGTACAGTATGACTGATTCCCTGTACAGTATGACTGATTCCTTCCCTGTACAGTATGACTGATTCCCTGTACAGTATGACTGATTCCTTCCCTGTACAGTATGACTGATTCCTTTCCTGTACAGTATGACTGATTCCTGATTCCTTCCTTGTACAGTATGACTGATTCCCTGTACAGTATGACCCTTCCCTGTACAGTATGACTGATTCCTTCCCTGTACAGTATGACTGATTCCTTCCCTGTACAGTATGACTGATTCCCTGTACCCCCTGTACAGTACAGTGACTGATTCCCTGTACAGTATGACTGATTCCTTCCCTGTACAGTATGACTGATTCCCTGTACAGTATGACTGATTCCTTTCCTGTACAGTATGACTGATTCCTTCCCTGTACATTATGACTGATTCCTTCCCTGTACAGTATGACTGATTCCCTGTACAGTATGACTGATTCCTTCCCTGTACAGTATGACTGATTCCTTTCCTGTACAGTATGACTGATTCCTTCCCTGTACAGTATGACTGATTCCCTGTACAGTATGACTGATTCCTTCCCTGTACAGTATGACTGATTCCTTCCCTGTACAGTATGACTGATTCCTTCCCTGTACAGTATGACTGATTCCTTCCCTGTACAGTATGACTGATTCCTTCCCTGTACAGTATGACTGATTCCTTCCCTGTACAGTATGACTGATTCCTTCCCTGTACAGTATGACTGATTCCTTCCCTGTACAGTATGACTGATTCCCTGTACAGTATGACTGATTCCTTCCCTGTACAGTATGACTGATTCCTTCCCTGTACAGTATGACTGATTCCTTCCCTGTACAGTATGACTGATTCCTTCCCTGTACAGTATGACTGATTCCTTTCCTGTACAGTATGACTGATTCCTTCCCTGTACAGTATGACTGATTCCTTCCCTGTACAGTATGACTGATTCCTTCCCTGTACAGTATGACTGATTCCTTCCCTGTACAGTATGACTGATTCCTTCCCTGTACAGTATGACTGATTCCTTCCCTGTACAGTATGACTGATTCCTTTCCTGTACAGTATGACTGATTCCTTCCCTGTACAGTATGACTGATTCCCTGTACAGTATGACTGATTCCTTCCCTGTACAGTATGACTGATTCCTTCCCTGTACAGTATGACTGATTCCTTCCCTGTACAGTATGACTGATTCCTTCCCTGTACAGTATGACTGATTCCTTTCCTGTACAGTATGACTGATTCCTTCCCTGTACAGTATGACTGATTCCCTGTACAGTATGACTGATTCCTTCCCTGTACAGTATGACTGATTCCTTCCCTGTACAGTATGACTGATTCCCTGTACAGTATGACTGATTCCTTCCCTGTACAGTATGACTGATTCCCTGTACAGTATGACTGATTCCCTGTTCAGTATGACTGATTCCCTGTACAGTATGACTGATTCCTTCCCTGTACAGTATGACTGATTCCCTGTACAGTATGACTGATTCCCTGTACAGTATGACTGATTCCTTTCCTGTACAGTATGACTGATTCCTTCCCTGTACAGTATGACTGATTCCTTCCCTGTACAGTATGACTGATTCCCTGTACAGTATGACTGATTCCTTCCCTGTACAGTATGACTGATTCCTTTCCTGTACAGTATGACTGATTCCTTCCCTGTACAGTATGACTGATTCCCTGTACAGTATGACTGATTCCTTCCCTGTACAGTATGACTGATTCCTTTCCTGTACATATGACTGATTCCTTCCCTGTACAGTATTCAGTATGACTGATTCCTTCCCTGTACAGTATGACTGATTCCTTTCCTGTACAGTATGACTGATTCCTTCCCTGTACAGTATGACTGATTCCTTCCCTGTACAGTATGACTGATTCCTTCCCTGTACAGTATGACTGATTCCTTCCCTGTACAGTATGACTGATTCCCTGTACAGTATGACTGATTCCTTCCCTGTACAGTATGACTGATTCCTTCCCTGTACAGTATGACTGATTCCTTCCCTGTACAGTATGACTGATTCCCTGTACAGTATGACTGATTCCTTCCCTGTACAGTATGACTGATTCCTTCCCTGTACAGTATGACTGATTCCTTCCCTGTACAGTATGACTGATTCCTTCCCTGTACAGTATGACTGATTCCTTCAGTATGACTGATTCCTTCCCTGTACAGTATGACTGATTCCTTCCCTGTACAGTATGACTGATTCCTTCCCTGTACAGTATGACTGATTCCTTCCCTGTACAGTATGACTGATTCCTTCCCTGTACAGTATGACTGATTCCCTGTACAGTATGACTGATTCCTTCCCTGTACAGTATGACTGATTCCTTCCCTGTACAGTATGACTGATTCCCTGTACAGTATGACTGATTCCTTCCCTGTACAGTATGACTGATTCCTTCCCTGTACAGTATGACTGATTCCTTTCCTGTACAGTATGACTGATTCCTTCCCTGTACAGTATGACTGATTCCCTGTACAGTATGACTGATTCCTTCCCTGTACAGTATGACTGATTCCTTCCCTGTACAGTATGACTGATTCCTTCCCTGTACAGTATGACTGATTCCTTCCCTGTACAGTATGTACAGTATGACTTCCTTCCCTGTACAGTATGACTGATTCCTTTCAGTATGACTGTACAGTATGACTGATTCCTTCCCTGTACAGTATGACTGATTCCTTTCCTGTACAGTATGACTGATTCCTTCCCTGTACAGTATGACTGATTCCCTGTACAGTATGACTGATTCCTTCTGTACAGTATGACTGATTCCTTCCCTGTACAGTATGACTGATTCCTTCCCTGTACAGTATGACTGATTCCTTCTGTACAGTATGTACAGTATGACTGATTCCTTCCCTGTACAGTATGACTGATTCCTTCCCTGTACAGTATGACTGATTCCTTCCCTGTACAGTATGACTGATTCCCTGTACAGTATGACCTTCCCTGTATTCCCCCTGTACAGTATGACTGATTCCTTCCCTGTACAGTATGACTGATTCCTTCCCTGTACAGTATGACTGATTCCTTTCCTGTACAGTATGACTGATTCCTTCCCTGTACAGTATGACTGATTCCCTGTACAGTATGACTGATTCCTTCCCTGTACAGTATGACTGATTCCTTCCCTGTACAGTATGACTGATTCCCTGTACAGTATGACTGATTCCTTCCCTGTACAGTATGACTGATTCCTTTCCTGTACAGTATGACTGATTCCTTCCATGTACAGTATGACTGATTCCCTGTACAGTATGACTGATTCCTTCCCTGTACAGTATGACTGATTCCTTCCCTGTACAGTATGACTGATTCCTTCCCTGTACAGTATGACTGATTCCTTCCCTGTACAGTATGACTGATTCCTTCCCTGTACAGTATGACTGATTCCCTGTACAGTATGACTGATTCCTTCCCTGTACAGTATGACTGATTCCTTCCCTGTACAGTATGACTGATTCCTTCCCTGTACAGTATGACTGATTCCTTCTGTACAGTATGACTGATTCCTTCCCTGTACAGTATGACTGATTCCTTCCCTGTACAGTATGACTGATTCCTTTCCTGTACAGTATGACTGATTCCTTCCCTGTACAGTATGACTGATTCCTTCCCTGTACAGTATGACTGATTCCTTCCCTGTACAGTATGACTGATTCCCTGTACAGTATGACTGATTCCTTCCCTGTACAGTATGACTGATTCCTTCCCTGTACAGTATGACTGATTCCCTGTACAGTATGACTGATTCCTTCCCTGTACAGTATGACTGATTCCTTTCCTGTACAGTATGACTGATTCCTTCCCTGTACAGTATGACTGATTCCTTACAGTATGACCCTGTACAGTATGACTGATTCCTTCCCTGTACAGTATGACTGATTCCTTCCCTGTACAGTATGACTGATTCCTTCCCTGTACAGTATGACTGATTCCTTCCCTGTACAGTATGACTGATTCCTTCCCTGTACAGTATGACTGATTCCTGTCCCTTTACAGTATGACTGATTCCTTTCCTGTACAGTATGACTGATTCCTTCCCTGTACAGTATGACTGATTCCTTCCTGTACAGTATGACTGATTCCTTCCCTGTACAGTATGACTGATTCCTTACAGTATGACTGATTCCTTTCCTGTACAGTATGACTGATTCCTTCCCTGTACAGTATGTACTGATTCCTTCCCTGTACAGTATGACTGATTCCTTTCCTGTACAGTATGACTGATTCCTTCCTTGTACAGTATGACTGATTCCTTCCCTGTACAGTATGACTGATTCCTTCCCTGTACAGTATGACTGATTCCTTCCCTGTACAGTATGACTGATTCCTTCCCTGTACAGTATGACTGATTCCCTGTACAGTATGACTGATTCCTTCCCTGTACAGTATGACTGATTCCTTTCCTGTACAGTATGACTGATTCCTTCCCTGTACAGTATGACTGATTCCTTTCATGTACAGTATGACTGATTCCTTCCCTGTACAGTATGACTGATTCCCTGTACAGTATGACTGATTCCTTCCCTGTACAGTATGACTGATTCCTTCCCTGTACAGTATGACTGATTCCTTCCCTGTACAGTATGACTGATTCCTTCCCTGTACAGTATGACTGATTCCTTCCCTGTACAGTATGACTGATTCCTTCCCTGTACAGTATGACTGATTCCTTCCCTGTACAGTATGACTGATTCCTTCCCTGTACAGTATGACTGATTCCTTCCCTGTACAGTATGACTGATTCCTTTCCTGTACAGTATGACTGATTCCTTCCCTGTACAGTATGACTGATTCCTTCCCTGTACAGTATGACTGATTCCTTCCCTGTACAGTATGACTGATTCCTTCCCTGTACAGTATGACTGATTCCTTCCCTGTACAGTATGACTGATTCCTTCCCTGTACAGTATGACTGATTCCTCCTGTACCCTGTACAGTATGACTGATTCCTTCCCAGTATGACTGTACAGTATGACTGATTCCTTCCCTGTACAGTATGACTGATTCCTTCCCTGTACAGTATGACTGATTCCTTCCCTGTACAGTATGACTGATTCCTTCCCTACAGTATGACTGATTCCTTCCCTGTACAGTATGACTTCCCTGTATTCCTTCCCTGTACAGTATGACTGTACAGTATGACTTCCCTGTACAGTATGACTGATTCCCTGTACAGTATGACCCTGTACAGTATGACTGATTCCTTCCCTGTACAGTATGACTGATTCCTTCCCTGTACAGTATGACTGATTCCTGTACAGTATGACTGATTCCTTCCCTGTACAGTATGACTGATTCCTTACAGTATGACCTGTACAGTATGACTGATTCCTTCCCTGTACAGTATGACTGAGTATGACTGATTCCCTGTACAGTATGACTGATTCCTTCCCTGTACAGTATGACTGATTCCTGTACAGTATGACTGATTCCTTCCCTGTACAGTATGACTGATTCCTTTCCTGTACAGTATGACTGATTCCTTCCCTGTACAGTATGACTGATTCCTTCCCTGTACCTGTACAGTATGACTGATTCCTTCCCTGTACAGTATGACTGATTCCCTGTACAGTATGACTGATTCCTTCCCTGTACAGTATGACTGATTCCTTCCCTGTACAGTATGACTGATTCCTTCCCTGTACAGTATGACTGATTCCTTCCCTGTACAGTATGACTGATTCCTTCCCTGTATATGACTGATTCCTTCCCTGTACAGTATGACTGATTCCTTCCCTGTACAGTATGACTGATTCCTTCCCTGTACAGTATGACTGATTCCTTCCTTGTACAGTATGACTGATTCCCTGTACAGTATGACTGATTCCTTCCCTGTACAGTATGACTGATTCCTTCCCTGTACAGTATGACTGATTCCTTCCCTGTACAGTATGACTGATTCCCTGTACAGTATGACTGATTCCTTCCCTGTACAGTATGACTGATTCCTTCCTGTACAGTATGACTGATTCCTTCCCTGTACAGTATGACTGATTCCCTGTACAGTATGACTGATTCCTTCCCTCCTTCCCTGTACAGTATGACTGATTCCCTGTACAGTATGACTGATTCCTTCCCTGTACAGTATGACTGATTCCTTCCCTGTACAGTATGACTGATTCCTTCCCTGTACAGTATGACTGATTCCTTACAGTATGACCCTGTACAGTATGACTGATTCCTTCCCTGTACAGTATGACTGATTCCTTCCCTGTACAGTATGACTGACTCCTTCCCTGTACAGTATGACTGATTCCTTCCCTGTACAGTATGACTGATTCCTTCCCTGTACAGTATGACTGATTCCTTCCCTGTACAGTATGACTGATTCCTTCCCTGTACATTCCTTCCCTGTATATGACTGATTCCTTCCCTGTACAGTATGACTGATTCCTTCCCTGTACAGTATGACTGATTCCTTCCCTGTACAGTATGACTGATTCCTTCCCTGTACAGTATGACTGATTCCTTCCCTGTACAGTATGACTGATTCCTTCCCTGTACAGTATGACTGATTCCTTCCCTGTAGAGTATGACTGATTCCTTCCCTGTACAGTATGACTGATTCCCTGTACAGTATGACTGATTCCTTCCCTGTACAGTATGACTGATTCCTTCCCTGTACAGTATGACTGATTCCCTGTACAGTATGACTGATTCCTTCCCTGTACAGTATGACTGATTCCTGTACAGTATGACCCTTCCCTGTACAGTATGACTGATTCCTTCCTGATGTACAGTATGACTGATTCCCTGTACAGTATGACTGATTCCTTCCCTGTACAGTATGACTGATTCCTTCCCTGTACAGTATGACTGATTCCTTCCCTGTACAGTATGACTGATTCCCTGTACAGTATGACTGATTCCTTTCCTGTACAGTATGACTGATTCCTTCCCTGTACAGTATGACTGATTCCTTTCCTGTACAGTATGACTGATTCCTTCCCTGTACAGTATGACTGATTCCTTCCCTGTACAGTATGACTGATTCCTTCCCTGTACAGTATGACTGATTCCTTCCCTGTACAGTATGACTGATTCCTTCCCTGTACAGTATGACTGATTCCTTCCCTGTACAGTATGACTGATTCCTTCCCTGTACAGTATGACTGATTCCTTCCCTGTACAGTATGACTGATTCCTTCCCTGTACAGTATGACTGATTCCTTCCCTGTACAGTATGACTGATTCCTTCCCTGTACAGTATGACTGATTCCTTCCCTGTACAGTATGACTGATTCCTTCCCTGTACAGTATGACTGATTCCTTCCCTGTACAGTATGACTGATTCCTTCCCTGTACAGTATGACTGATTCCTTTCCTGTACAGTATGACTGATTCCTTCCCTGTACAGTATGACTGATTCCCTGTACAGTATGACTGATTCCTTCCCTGTACAGTATGACTGATTCCTTCCCTGTACAGTATGACTGATTCCCTGTACAGTATGACTGATTCCTTCCCTGTACAGTATGACTGATTCCTTTCCTGTACAGTATGACTGATTCCTTCCCTGTACAGTATGACTGATTCCCTGTACAGTATGACTGATTCCTTCCCTGTACAGTATGACTGATTCCTTCCCTGTACAGTATGACTGATTCCCTGTACAGTATGACTGATTCCTTCCCTGTACAGTATGACTGATTCCTTCCCTGTACAGTATGACTGATTCCTTCCCTGTACAGTATGACTGATTCCTTCCCTGTACAGTATGACTGATTCCTGTACAGTATGACTGATTCCTGTACAGTATGATTCCTTCCCTGTACAGTATGACTGATTCCTTCCCTGTACAGTATGACTGATTCCTTCCCTGTACAGTATGACTGATTCCTTCCCTGTACAGTATGACTGATTCCTTCCCAGTATGTACAGTATGACTGATTCCTTCCCTGTACAGTATGACTGATTCCTTCTGTACAGTATGACTGATTCCTTCCCTGTACAGTATGACTGATTCCTTTCCTGTACAGTATGACTGTACAGTATGACTGATTCCTGTACAGTATGACTGATTCCTGTACAGTATGACTGATTCCTTTCCTGTACAGTATGACTGATTCCTTCCCTGTACAGTATGACTGATTCCTTCCCTGTACAGTATGACTGATTCCTTCCCTGTACAGTATGACTGATTCCTTCCCTGTACAGTATGACTGATTCCTTCCCTGTACAGTATGACTGATTCCTTCCCTGTACAGTATGACTGATTCCTTCCCTGTACAGTATGACTGATTCCTTCCCTGTACAGTATGACTGATTCCTTCCCTGTACAGTATGACTGATTCCTTCCCTGTACAGTATGACTGATTCCTTACAGTATGACCCTGTACAGTATGACTGATTCCTTCCCTGTACAGTATGACTGTATTCCTGATTCCTTCCCTGTACAGTATGACTGATTCCTTCCCTGTACAGTATGACTGATTCCTTCCCTGTACAGTATGACTGTATTCCTTCCCTGTACAGTATGACTGATTCCTTCCCTGTACAGTATGACTGATTCCTTCCCTGTACAGTATGACTGATTCCTTCCCTGTACAGTATGACTGATTCCTTCCCTGTACAGTATGACTGATTCCTTTCCCTGTACAGTATGACTGATTCCTGTACAGTATGACTGATTCCTGTACAGTATGACTGATTCCTTCCCTGTACAGTATGACTGATTCCTTACAGTATGACTGATTCCTTCCCTGTACAGTATGACTGTACAGTATGACTGATTCCTTCCCTGTACAGTATGACCTTCCCTGTACAGTATGACTGATTCCTTACAGTATGACTGATGTACAGTATGACTGATTCCTTCCTGTACAGTATGACTGATTCCTTACCCTGTACAGTATGACTGATTCCTTCCCTGTACAGTATGACTGATTCCTTCCCTGTACAGTATGACTGATTCCTTCCCTGTACAGTATGACTGATTCCTTCCCTGTACAGTATGACAGTATGACTGATTCCTTCCCTGTACAGTATGACTGATTCCTTCCCTGTACAGTATGACTGATTCCTTCCCTGTACAGTATGACTGATTCCTTCCCTGTACAGTGATTCCTTCCCTGTACTATGACTTCCTTCCCTGTACAGTATGACTGATTCCTTCCCTGTACAGTATGACTGATTCCTTACAGTATGACCCTGTACAGTATGACTGATTCCTTCCCTGTACAGTATGACTGATTCCTTCCTGTACAGTATGACTGATTCCTTCCCTGTACAGTATGACTGATTCCTTCCCTGTACAGTATGACTGATTCCTTCCCTGTACAGTATGACTGATTCCTGTACAGTATGACTGATTCCTTCCCTGTACAGTATGACTGATTCCTTCCCTGTACAGTATGACTGATTCCTTCCCTGTACAGTATGACTGATTCCTTCCCTGTACAGTATGACTGATTCCTTCCCTGTACAGTATGACTGATTCCTTCCCTGTACAGTATGACTGATTCCTTCCCTGTACAGTATGACTGATTCCTTCCCTGTACAGTATGACTGATTCCTTCCCTGTACAGTATGACTGATTCCTTCCCTGTACAGTATGACTGATTCCTTCCCTGTACAGTATGACTGATTCCTTCCCTGTACAGTATGACTGATTCCTTCCCTGTATGACAGTATGACTGATTCCTGTACAGTATGACTGATTCCTTCTGTACAGTATGACTGATTCCTTCCCTGTACAGTATGACTGATTCCTTCTGTACAGTATGACTGATTCCTTCCCTGTACAGTATGACTGATTCCTTCCCTGTACAGTATGACTGATTCCTTCCCTGTACAGTATGACTGATTCCTTCCCTGTACAGTATGACTGATTCCTTCCCTGTACAGTATGACTGATTCCTTCCCTGTACAGTATGACTGATTCCTTCCCTGTACAGTATGACTGATTCCCTGTACAGTATGACTGATTCCTTCCCTGTACAGTATGACTGATTCCTTACAGTATGACCCTGTACAGTATGACTGATTCCTTCCCTGTACAGTATGACCCTGTACAGTATGACTGATTCCTTCCCTGTACAGTATGACTGATTCCTTGTACCTGTACAGTATGACTGATTCCTTCCCTGTACAGTATGACTGATTCCTTCCCTGTACAGTATGACTGATTCCTTCCCTGTACAGTATGACTGATTCCTTCCCTGTACAGTATGACTGATTCCTTCCCTGTACAGTATGACTGATTCCTTCCCTGTACAGTATGACTGATTCCTTCCCTGTACAGTATGACTGATTCCTTCCCTGTACAGTATGACTGATTCCTTCTGTACAGTATGACTGATTCCTTCCCTGTACAGTATGACTGATTCCTTCCCTGTACAGTATGACTGATTCCCTGTACAGTATGACTGATTCCTGTACAGTATGACTGATTCCTTCCCTGTACAGTATGACTGATTCCTTCCCTGTACAGTATGACTGATTCCTTCCCTGTACAGTATGACTGATTCCTTTCCTGTACAGTATGACTGACCTTCCCTGTACAGTATGACTGATTCCTTCCCTGTACAGTATGACTGATTCCTTCCCTGTACAGTATGACTGATTCCTTCCCTGTACAGTATGACTGATTCCCTGTACAGTATGACTGATTCCTTCCCTGTACAGTATGACTGATTCCTTCCCTGTACAGTATGACTGATTCCTTCCCTGTACAGTATGACTGATTCCTGTACAGTATGACTGATTCCTGTACAGTATGACTGATTCCTTCCCTGTACAGTATGACTGATTCCTTCCCTGTACAGTATGACTGATTCCTTCCCTGTACAGTATGACTGATTCCCTGTACAGTATGACTGATTCCTTCCCTGTACAGTATGACTGATTCCTGTACAGTATGACTGATTCCTTCCCTGTACAGTATGACTGATTCCTTCCCTGTACAGTATGACTGATTCCTTCCCTGTACAGTATGACTGATTCCTTCCCTGTACAGTATGACTGATTCCTTCCCTGTACAGTATGACCTGTACAGTATGACTGATTCCTTCCCTGTACAGTATGACTGATTCCTTCCCTGTACAGTATGACTGATTCCTTCCCTGTACAGTATGACTGATTCCTTTCCTGTACTGTACCTTCCCTGTACAGTATGACTGATTCCTTTCCTGTACAGTATGACTGATTCCTGTACAGTATGACTGATTCCTTCCCTGTACAGTATTCCTTCCCTGTACAGTATGACTTTCCTTCTGTACAGTATGACTGATTCCTTCCCTGTACAGTATGACTGATTCCTTTCCTGTACAGTATGACTGATTCCTTCCCTGTACAGTATGACTGATTCCCTGTACAGTATGACTGATTCCTTCCCTGTACAGTATGACTGATTCCTTACAGTATGACCCTGTACAGTATGACTGATTCCTTCCCTGTACAGTATGACTGATTCCTTCCCTGTACAGTATGACTGATTCCTTACAGTATGACTGATTCCTGTACAGTATGACTGATTCCTTCCCTGTACAGTATGACTGATTCCTTCCCTGTACAGTATGACTGATTCCTTCCCTGTACAGTATGACTGATTCCCTGTACAGTATGACTGATTCCTTCCCTGTACAGTATGACTGATTCCCTGTACAGTATGACTGATTCCTTCCCTGTACAGTATGACTGATTCCTTCCCTGTACATTCCTTTCCTGTACAGTATGACTGATTCCTTCCCTGTACAGTATGACTGATTCCTTCCCTGTACAGTATGACTGATTCCCTGTACAGTATGACTGATTCCTTCCCTGTACAGTATGACTGATTCCTTTCCTGTACAGTATGACTGATTCCTTCCCTGTACAGTATGACTGATTCCCTGTACAGTATGACTGATTCCTTCCCTGTACAGTATGACTGATTCCTTTCCTGTACATTATGACTGATTCCTTCCCTGTACAGTATGACTGATTCCTTACAGTATGACCTGTACAGTATGACTGATTCCTTCCCTGTACAGTATGACTGATTCCTTCCCAGTATGACTATTCCTTCCCTGTACAGTATGACTGATTCCTTCCCTGTACAGTATGACTGATTCCTTCCCTGTACAGTATGACTGATTCCTTTCCTGTACAGTATGACTGATTCCTTCCCTGTACAGTATGACTGATTCCCTGTACAGTATGACTGATTCCTTCCCTGTACAGTATGACTGATTCCTTCCCTGTACAGTATGACTGATTCCTTCCCTGTACAGTATGACTGATTCCCTGTACAGTATGACTGATTCCTTCCCTGTACAGTATGACTGATTCCTTCCCTGTACAGTATGACTGATTCCTTCCCTGTACAGTATGACTGATTCCTTTCCTGTACAGTATGACTGATTCCTTCCCTGTACCTGTACAGTATGACTGATTCCTTCCCTGTACAGTATGACTGATTCCCCCTGTACAGTATGACTGATTCCTTACAGTATGACCTGTACAGTATGACTGATTCCTTCCCTGTACAGTATGACTGATTCCTTCCCTGTACAGTATGACTGATTCCTGTACAGTATGACTGATTCCTTCCCTGTACAGTATGACTGATTCCTGTACAGTATGACTGATTCCCCTGTACAGTATGACTGATTCCTTCCCTGTACAGTATGACTGATTCCTTCCCTGTACAGTATGACTGATTCCTTCCCTGTACAGTATGACTGACTGATTCCTTCCCTGTACAGTATGACTGATTCCTTCCCTGTACAGTATGACTGATTCCTTTCCTGTACAGTATGACTGATTCCTTCCCTGTACAGTATGACTGTACAGTATGACTGATTCCTTCCCTGTACAGTATGACTGATTCCTTCCCTGTACAGTATGACTGATTCCTGTACAGTATGACCCTGTACAGTATGACTGATTCCTTCCCTGTACAGTATGACTGATTCCTTCCCTGTACAGTATGACTGATTCCTTCCCTGTACAGTATGACTGATTCCTTCCCTGTACAGTATGACTGATTCCTTCCCTGTACAGTATGACTGATTCCTTCCCTGTACAGTATGACTGATTCCTTTCCTGTACAGTATGACTGATTCCTTCCCTGTACAGTATGACTGATTCCTTCCCTGTACAGTATGACTGATTCCCTGTACAGTATGACTGATTCCTTCCCTGTACAGTATGACTGATTCCTTTCCTGTACAGTATGACTGATTCCTTCCCTGTACAGTATGACTGATTCCTTCCCTGTACAGTATGACTGATTCCTTCTGTACAGTATGACTGATTCCTTCCCTGTACAGTATGACTGATTCCTTCCCTGTACAGTATGACTGATTCCTTCCCTGTACAGTATGACTGATTCCTTCTGTACAGTATGACTGATTCCTTCCCTGTACAGTATGACTGATTTCCCTGTACATATGACTGATTCCTTCCCTGTACAGTATGACTGATTCCTTCCCTGTACAGTATGACTGATTCCTGTACAGTATGACTGATTCCTTTCCTGTACAGTATGACTGATTCCTTCCCTGTACAGTATGACTGATTCCTTCCCTGTACAGTATGACTGATTCCTTCCCTGTACAGTATGACTGATTCCCTGTACAGTATGACTGATTCCTTCCCTGTACAGTATGTATTCCCTGTACAGTATGATTTCCTTCCCTGTACAGTATGACTGATTCCTTTCCCTGTACAGTATGACTGATTCCTTCCCTGTACAGTATGACTGATTCCTTCCCTGTACAGTATGACTGATTCCTTCCCTGTACAGTATGACTGATTCCTTTCCTGTACAGTATGACTGATTCCTTCCCTGTACAGTATGACTGATTCCCTGTACAGTATGACTGATTCCTTCCCTGTACAGTATGACTGATTCCTTCCCTGTACAGTATGACTGATTCCTTCCCTGTACAGTATGACTGATTCCTTCCCTGTACAGTATGACTGATTCCTTTCCTGTACAGTATGACTGATTCCTTCCCTGTACAGTATGACTGATTCCTTCCCTGTACAGTATGACTGATTCCTTCCCTGTACAGTATGACTGATTCCTTCCCTGTACAGTATGACTGATTCCTTCCCTGTACAGTATGACTGATTCCTTCCCAGTATGACATTCCTTCCCTGTACAGTATGACTGATTCCTTTCCTGTACAGTATGACTGATTCCTTCCCTGTACAGTATGACTGATTCCTTCCCTGTACAGTATGACTGATTCCTTCCCTGTACAGTATGACTGATTCCTTCCCTGTACAGTATGACTGATTCCTTCCCTGTACAGTATGACTGATTCCTTCCCTGTACAGTATGACTGATTCCTTCCCTGTACAGTATGACTGATTCCTTTCCTGTACAGTATGACTGATTCCTTCCCTGTACAGTATGACTGATTCCCTGTACAGTATGACTGATTCCTTCCCTGTACAGTATGACTGATTCCCTGTACAGTATGACTGATTCCTTCCCTGTACAGTATGACTGATTCCTTCCCTGTACAGTATGACTGATTCCCTGTACAGTATGACTGATTCCTTCCCTGTACAGTATGACTGATTCCTTTCCTGTACAGTATGACTGATTCCTTCCCTGTACAGTATGACTGATTCCTTTCCTGTACAGTATGACTGATTCCTTACAGTATGACCTGTACAGTATGACTGATTCCTTCCCTGTACAGTATGACTGATTCCTTCCCTGTACAGTATGACTGATTCCTGTACAGTATGACCCTTCCCTGTACAGTATGACTGATTCCTTCCCTGTACATTATGACTGATTCCTTCCCTGTACAGTATGACTGATTCCTTCCCTGTACAGTATGACTGATTCCTTCCCTGTACAGTATGACTGATTCCCTGTACAGTATGACTGATTCCTTCCCTGTACAGTATGACTGATTCCTTCCCTGTACAGTATGACTGATTCCCTGTACAGTATGACTGATTCCTGATTCCCTTCCCTGTACAGTATGACTGATTCCTTCCCTGTACAGTATGACTGATTCCTTCCCTGTACAGTATGACTGATTCCTTCCCTGTACAGTATGACTGATTCCTGTACAGTATGACTGATTCCCTGTACAGTATGATTTCCTTCCCTGTACAGTATGACTGATTCCTTCCCTGTACAGTATGACTGATTCCTTCCCTGTACAGTATGACTGATTCCTTCCCTGTACAGTATGACTGATTCCTTCCCTGTACAGTATGACTGATTCCTTCCCTGTACAGTATGACTGATTCCTTCCCTGTACAGTATGACTGATTCCTTCCCTGTACAGTATGACTGATTCCTTCCCTGTACAGTATGACTGATTCTGTTCAGTTCCCCCTGTACAGTATGACTGATTCCTGTACAGTATGACTGATTCCTTTCCTGTACAGTATGACTGATTCCTTCCCTGTACAGTATGACTGATTCCTTCCCTGTACAGTATGACTGATTCCTTTCCTGTACAGTATGACTGATTCCTTCCCTGTACAGTATGACTGATTCCCTGTACAGTATGACTGATTCCTTCCCTGTACAGTATGACTGATTCCTTCCCTGTACAGTATGACTGATTCCTTCTGTACAGTATGACTGATTCCTTCCCTGTACAGTATGACTGATTCCTTTCCTGTACAGTATGACTGATTCCTTCCCTGTACAGTATGACTGATTCCCTGTACAGTATGACTGATTCCTTCCCTGTACAGTATGACTGATTCCTTCCCTGTACAGTATGACTGATTCCCTGTACAGTATGACTGATTCCTTCCCTGTACCTGTACAGTATGACTGATTCCTTCCCTGTACAGTATGACTGATTCCTTCCCTGTACAGTATGACTGATTCCTTACAGTATGACCTGTACAGTATGACTGATTCCTTCTGTACAGTATGACTGATTCCTTCCCTGTACAGTATGACTGATTCCCTGTACAGTATGACTGATTCCTTCCCTGTACAGTATGACTGATTCCTTCCCTGTACAGTATGACTGATTCCTTCCCTGTACAGTATGACTGATTCCTTCCCTGTACAGTATGACTGATTCCTTACAGTATGACTGATTCCTTCCCTGTACAGTATGACTGATTCCTTTCCTGTACAGTATGACTGATTCCTTCCCTGTACAGTATGACTGATTCCCTGTACAGTATGACTGATTCCTTCCCTGTACAGTATGACTGATTCCTTTCCTGTACATTCCTGTACAGTATGACTGATTCCTTCCCTGTACAGTATGACTGATTCCTTTCCTGTACAGTATGACTGATTCCTTTCCTGTACAGTATGACTGATTCCTTCCCTGTACAGTATGACTGATTCCTTTCCTGTACAGTATGACTGATTCCTTCCCTGTACAGTATGACTGATTCCTTCCCTGTACAGTATGACTGATTCCTTCCCTGTACAGTATGACTGATTCCTTCCCTGTACAGTATGACTGATTCCTTCCCTGTACAGTATGACTGATTCCCTGTACAGTATGACTGATTCCTTCCCTGTACAGTATGACTGATTCCTTCCCTGTACAGTATGACTGATTCCTTCCCTGTACAGTATGACTGATTCCTTTCCTGTACAGTATGACTGATTCCTTCCCTGTACAGTATGACTGATTCCTTCAGTATGACCTGTACAGTATGACTGATTCCTTCCCTGTACAGTATGACTGATTCCTTCCCTGTACAGTATGACTGATTCCCTGTACAGTATGACTGATTCCTTCCCTGTACAGTATGACTGATTCCTTTCCTGTACAGTATGACTGATTCCTTCCCTGTACAGTATGACTGATTCCCTGTACAGTATGACTGATTCCTTCCCTGTACAGTATGACTGATTCCTTCCCTGTACAGTATGATGATTCCTTCCCTGTACAGTATGACTGATTCTTCCCTGTACAGTATGACTGATTCCTTCCCTGTACAGTATGACTGATTCCTTCCCTGTACAGTATGACTGATTCCTTCCCTGTACAGTATGACTGATTCCTTCTGTACAGTAGTATGACTGATTCCTTCCCTGTACAGTATGACTGATTCCCTGTACAGTATGACTGATTCCTTCCTGATTCCTGTACAGTATGACTGATTCCTTTCCTGTACAGTATGACTGATTCCTTCCCTGTACAGTATGACTGATTCCTTTCCTGTACAGTATGACTGATTCCTTCCCTGTACAGTATGACTGATTCCCTGTACAGTATGACTGATTCCTTCCCTGTACAGTATGACTGATTCCTTCCCTGTACAGTATGACTGATTCCTTCCCTGTACTGATTCCTTCCCTGTACAGTATGACTGATTCCTTCCCTGTACAGTATGACTGATTCCTGTACAGTATGACCCTGTACAGTATGACTGATTCCTTCCCTGTACAGTATGACTGATTCCCCTGTACAGTATGACTGATTCCTTCCCTGTACAGTATGACTGATTCCTTCCCAGTATGACTGATTCCTTCCCTGTACAGTATGACTGATTCCTTCCCTGTACAGTATGACTGATTCCTTCCCTGTACAGTATGACTGATTCCTTCCCTGTACAGTATGACTGATTCCTTCCCTGTACAGTATGACTGATTCCTTTCCTGTACAGTATGACTGATTCCTTCCCTGTACAGTATGACTGATTCCCTGTACAGTATGACTGATTCCTTCCCTGTACAGTATGACTGATTCCCTGTACAGTATGACTGATTCCTTTCCTGTACAGTATGACTGATTCCTTCCCTGTACATTATGACTGATTCCTTCCCTGTACAGTATGACTGATTCCCTGTACAGTATGACTGATTCCTTCCCTGTACAGTATGACTGATTCCTTTCCCTGTACAGTATGACTGATTCCTTCCCTGTACAGTATGACTGATTCCCTGTACAGTATGACTGATTCCTTCCCTGTACAGTATGACTGATTCCTTTCCTGTACAGTATGACTGATTCCTTCCCTGTACAGTATGACTGATTCCTTCCCTGTACAGTATGACTGATTCCTTTCCTGTACAGTATGACTGATTCCTTCCCTGTACAGTATGACTGATTCCTGTACAGTATGACTGATTCCTGTACAGTATGACTGATTCCTTCCCTGTACAGTATGACTGATTCCTTCTGTACAGTATGACTGATTCCTTCCCTGTACAGTATGACTGATTCCTTCCCTGTACAGTATGACTGATTCCTGTACAGTATGACTGATTCCTTCCCTGTACAGTGTACAGTATGACTGATTCCTTCCCTGTACAGTATGACTGATTCCTGTACAGTATGACCCTGTACAGTATGACTGATTCCTTTCCTGTACAGTATGACTGATTCCTTCCCTGTACAGTATGACTGATTCCCTGTACAGTATGACTGATTCCTTCCCTGTACAGTATGACTGATTCCTTCCCTGTACAGTATGACTGATTCCTTCTGTACAGTATGACTGATTCCTTCCCTGTACAGTATGACTGATTCCTTTACAGTATGACTGATTCCTGTACAGTATGACTGATTCCCTGTACAGTATGACTGATTCCTTCCCTGTACAGTATGACTGATTCCTTCCCTGTACAGTATGACTGATTCCTTCCCTGTACAGTATGACTGATTCCTTCCCTGTACAGTATGACTGATTCCTTCCCTGTACAGTATGACTGATTCCTTCCCTGTACAGTATGACAGTACAGTATGACTGATTCCTTCCCTGTACAGTATGACTGATTCCTTCCCTGTACAGTATGACTGATTCCTTTCCTGTACAGTATGACTGATTCCTTCCCTGTACAGTATGACTGATTCCTTTCCTGTACAGTATGACTGATTCCTTCCCTGTACAGTATGACTGATTCCCTGTACAGTATGACTGATTCCCTGTACAGTATGACTGATTCCTTCCCTGTACAGTATGACTGATTCCTTTCCTGTACAGTATGACTGATTCCTTCCCTGTACAGTATGACTGATTCCTTCCCTGTACAGTATGACTGATTCCTTCCCTGTACAGTATGACTGATTCCTTCCCTGTACAGTATGACTGATTCCTTTCTGTACAGTATGACTGATTCCTTCCCTGTACAGTATGACTGATTCCCTGTACAGTATGACTGATTCCTTCCCTGTACAGTATGACTGATTCCTTCCCTGTACAGTATGACTGATTCCTTCCCTGTACAGTATGACTGATTCCTTCCCTGTACAGTATGACTGATTCCTTTCCTGTACAGTATGACTGATTCCTTCCCTGTACAGTATGACTGATTCCTTTCCCTGTACAGTATGACTGATTCCTTCCCTGTACAGTATGACTGATTCCCTGTACAGTATGACTGATTCCTTCCCTGTACAGTATGACTGATTCCTTCCCTGTACAGTATGACTGATTCCTGATTCCCTGTACAGTATGACTGATTCCTTCCCTGTACAGTATGACTGATTCCTTCCCTGTACAGTATGACTGATTCCTTCCCTGTACAGTATGACTGATTCCTTCCCTGTACAGTATGACTGATTCCTTTCCCTGTACAGTATGACTGATTCCTTTCCTGTACAGTATGACTGATTCCTTCCCTGTACAGTATGTACCTTCCCTGTACAGTATGACTGATTCCCTGTACAGTATGACTGATTCCTTCCCTGTACAGTATGACTGATTCCTTTCCTGTACAGTATGACTGATTCCTTCCCTGTACAGTATGTACTGATTCCTTTCCTGTACAGTATGACTGATTCCTTCCCTGTACAGTATGACTGATTCCTTTCCTGTACAGTATGACTGATTCCTTCCCTGTACAGTATGACTGATTCCTGTACAGTATGACCCTGTACAGTATGACTGATTCCTTCCCTGTACAGTATGACTGATTCCCTGTACAGTATGACTGATTCCTTCCCTGTACAGTATGACTGATTCCTTTCCTGTACAGTATGACTGATTCCTTCCCTGTACAGTATGACTGATTCCCTGTACAGTATGACTGATTCCTTCCCTGTACAGTATGACTGATTCCTTCCCTGTACAGTATGACTGATTCCTGTACCCTGTACAGTATGACTGATTCCTTCCCTGTACAGTATGACTGATTCCTTTCCTGTACAGTATGACTGATTCCTTCCCAGTGTACCTTTCCTGTATGACTGATTCCTTCCCTGTACAGTATGACTGATTCCTTCCCTGTACAGTATGACTGATTCCTTCCCTGTACAGTATGACTGATTCCTTCCCTGTACAGTATGACTGATTCCTTCCCTGTACAGTATGACTGATTCCTTCCCTGTACAGTATGACTGATTCCTTCCCTGTACAGTATGACTGATTCCTGATTCCTTCCCTGTACAGTATGACTGATTCCTTCCCTGTACAGTATGACTGATTCCTTCCCTGTACAGTATGACTGATTCCTTCCCTGTACAGTATGACTGATTCCTTCCCTGTACAGTATGACTGATTCCTTCCCTGTACAGTATGACTGATTCCTTCCCTGTACAGTATGACTGATTCCCTGTACAGTATGACTGATTCCTTCCCTGTACAGTATGACTGATTCCTTCCCTGTACAGTATGACTGATTCCTTCCCTGTACAGTATGACTGATTCCTTTCCTGTACAGTATGACTGATTCCTTCCCTGTACAGTATGACTGATTCCTTCCCTGTACAGTATGACTGATTCCCTGTACAGTATGACTGATTCCTTCCCTGTACAGTATGACTGATTCCTTCCCTGTACAGTATGACTGATTCCTTCCCTGTACAGTATGACTGATTCCTTCCCTGTACAGTATGACTGATTCCTTCCCTGTACAGTATGACTGATTCCTTCCCTGTACAGTATGACTGACTGATTCCTTTCCCTGTACAGTATGACTGATTCCTTACAGTATGACCTGTACAGTATGACTGATTCCTTCCCTGTACAGTATGACTGATTCCTTCCCTGTACAGTATGACTGATTCCTTCCCTGTACAGTATGACTGATTCCTTCCCTGTACAGTATGACTGATTCCTTCCCTGTACAGTATGACTGATTCCTTCCCTGTACAGTATGACTGATTCCTTCCCTGTACAGTATGACTGATTCCTTCCCTGTACAGTATGACTGATTCCCTGTTCAGTATGACTGATTCCTTCCCTGTACAGTATGACTGATTCCTTCCCTTCTGTACAGTATGACTGATTCCTTCCCTGTACAGTATGACTGATTCCCTGTACAGTATGACTGATTCCTTCCCTGTACAGTATGACTGATTCCTGTACAGTATGACCTGTACAGTATGACTGATTCCTTCCCTGTACAGTATGACTGATTCCTTCCCTGTACAGTATGACTGATTCCTTCCCTGTACAGTATGACTGATTCCTTCCCTGTACAGTATGACTGATTCCTTCCCTGTACAGTATGACTGATTCCTTCCCTGTACAGTATGACTGATTCCTTCCCTGTACAGTATGACTGATTCCTTCCCTGTACAGTATGACTGATTCCTTTCCTGTACAGTATGACTGATTCCTTCCCTGTACAGTATGACTGATTCCCTGTACAGTATGACTGATTCCTTCCCTGTACAGTATGACTGATTCCTTCAGTATGACCCTGTACAGTGATTCCTTCCCTGTACTGATTTCCCTGTACAGTATGACTGATTCCTTCCCTGTACAGTATGACTGATTCCTTTCCTGTACAGTATGACTGATTCCTTCCCTGTACAGTATGACTGATTCCCTGTACAGTATGACTGATTCCTTCCCTGTACAGTATGACTGATTCCTTCCCTGTACAGTATGACTGATTCCTTCCCCTTCCCTGTACAGTATGACTGATTCCTTCCCTGTACAGTATGACTGATTCCTTCCCTGTACAGTATGACTGATTCCTTCCCTGTACAGTATGACTGATTCCTTACAGTATGACCCTGTACAGTATGACTGATTCCTTCCCTGTACAGTATGACTGATTCCTTTCCTGTACAGTATGACTGATTCCTTCCCTGTACAGTATGACTGATTCCTTCCCTGTACAGTATGACTGATTCCTTCCCTGTACAGTGACTGATCCTTCCCTGTACAGTATGACTGATTCCTGTACAGTATGACTGATTCCTGTACAGTATGACTGATTCCCTTCCCTGTACAGTATGACTGATTCCTTCCCTGTACAGTATGACTGATTCCCTGTACAGTATGACTGATTCCTTCCCTGTACAGTATGACTGATTCCTTTCCCTGTACAGTATGACTGATTCCTTCCCTGTACAGTATGACTGATTCCTTTCCTGTACAGTATGACTGATTCCTTCCCTGTACAGTATGACTGATTCCTTCCCTGTACAGTATGACTGATTCCTTTCCTGTACAGTATGACTGATTCCTTCCCTGTACAGTATGACTGATTCCCTGTACAGTATGACTGATTCCCTGTACATTATGACTGATTCCTTCCCTGTACAGTATGACTGATTCCCCTGTACAGTATGACTGATTCCCTGTACAGTATGACTGATTCCTTACAGTATGACTGATTCCCTGTACCTGTACAGTATGACTGATTCCTTACAGTATGACCTGTACAGTATGACTGATTCCTTCCCTGTACAGTATGACTGATTCCCTGTACAGTATGACTGATTCCTTCCCTGTACAGTATGACTGATTCCTTTCCTGTACATTATGACTGATTCCTTCCCTGTACAGTATGACTGATTCCTTTCCTGTACAGTATGACTGATTCCTTTCCTGTACAGTATGACTGATTCCCTGTACAGTATGACTGATTCCTTCCCTGTACAGTATGACTGATTCCTTTCCTGTACAGTATGACTGATTCCCTGTACAGTATGACTGATTCCTTTCCTGTACAGTATGACTGATTCCTTCCCTGTACAGTATGACTGATTCCCTGTACAGTATGACTGATTCCCTGTACATTATGACTGATTCCTTCCCTGTACAGTATGACTGATTCCTTTCCTGTACAGTATGACTGATTCCCTGTACAGTATGACTGATTCCCTGTACAGTATGACTGATTCCCTGTACAGTATGACTGATTCCCTGTACAGTATGACTGATTCCCTGTACAGTGGGTTAACTGCCTTGTTCAGCGGCAGAACGACAGATTTTTTTTTACCTTGTCATCTCGGGGATTCGATCCTTTCGGTTAGTCGCCCAACAGCTCTAACCACTTTTTTTTTAGTTAAGAACGTCAATACTCAAAAATACTGTGTGTACATTTGTTGCCTTCATTTTATTTTAAGTAGATTCAACACTTCATTTTCTACAGTGTAATGGTGTAATGGTGTAATGGTGTAATGTAATGGTGTAATGGTGTAATGGTGTGTAGCCTGACTGACGGTATATATATGTATGTATGCATGTGTGTGTATGTATGCACAGTATGTACAGTATTATGCGTGCATGCGTGTGTGTACAGTATGTGTGTGTGTGTGTGTGTGTGTGCGTGCGTGCGTGCGTGCGTGCGTGCGTGCGTGCGTGCGTGTGTGTGTGTGCAGGACAGTACAAGTCAGAGGTTTTACAACACCTACTCATTCCAGGGTTTTTCTTTATTTGTACTATTTTCTACATTGTAGAATAGTGAAGACATCAAAACTATGAAATTACACATATGGAATCATGTAGTAACCAAAAAACTGTTAAACAAATCTAAATATATTTTATGTTTGAGATTGTACAAACAGCAACCCTTTGCCTTGATGACAGCTTTGCACACTCGCTGACCAAGGCCCTTCTCCCCCCATTGCTCAGTTTGGCCGGGCGGCCAGCTCAAGGAACAGTCTTGGTGGTTCCAAACTTCTTCCATTTAAGAATGATGGAGGCCACTGTGTTCTTGGGGACCTTCAATGCTGCATAAATGTTTTCGTAGCCTTCCCCAGATCTGTACCTCGACACAATCATGTTTCGGAGATCTACGGACAATTCCTTTGAAATCATGGCTTGGTTTTTGTTCTGACATGCACTGTCAACTATGGGACCTTACAGTATATAGACAGGTGTGTGCATTTATGTATGTATGTGTGAAGTCAGAAGTTTACATACACCTTTGCCAAATACATTTAAACTCAGTTTTTCACAATTCCTGACATTTAATCCTAGTAAAAATTTCCTGTCTCAGGTCAGTTAGGACCACCACTTTATTTTGAGAATGTGAATTTATTTCAGCTTTAATTTCTTCCATCACATTCCCAGTGGGTCAGAAGTTTACAAACACTCAATTAGTATTTGGTAGCATTGCCTTGAAATTGTTTAACTTGGGTCAAATGTTTCAGGTAGCCTTCCACAAGCTTCCCACAATAAGTTGGGTGAATTTTGGCCCATTCATCCTGACAGAGCTGGTGTAACTGAGTCAAGTTTGTAGGCCTCCTTGCTCGCACACACTTGTTCAGTTCAGCCCACAAACTTTCAATAGGATTGATGTCAGGGCTTTGTGATGGCCACTCCAATACCTTAACTTTGTTGTCCTTAAGCCATTTTGCCACAACTTTGGAAGTATGCTTGGGGTCATTGTCGATTTGGAAGACCCATTTGTGACCAAGCTTTAACTTCCTGACTGATGTCTTGAGATGTTGCTTCGATATATCCACATAATTGTCCTACCTCATGATGCCATCTATTTTGTGAAGTGCACCAGTCCCACCTGCAGCAAAGCAAAGCACAACATGATGCTGCCACCCCCGTGCTTCACGGTTGGGAGGGTGTTCTTCGGCTTGCAAGCCTCCCCCTTTTTCCTCCAAACATAGCAATGGTCATTATGGCCAAATAGTTATATTTGGTTTCGTCAGACCAGAGGACATTTCTCCAAAAAGTACAATCTTTGTCACTATGTGCAGTTGCAAACCGTAGTCTGGCTTTTTTTATGGTGGTTTTGGAGCAATGGCTTCTTCCTTGCTGAGCAGCCTTTCAGGTTATGTCGATATAGGACTAATTTTTACTGTGGATATAGATACTTTTGTACATGTTTCCTCCAGCATCTCACAAGGTCCTTTGCTGTTGTTCTGGGGTTGATTTGCACTTGTCGCACCAAAGTACGTTCATCTCTAGGAGACAGACCGTCTCCTTCCTGAGCGGTATGACGGCTGCATGATCCCATGGTACTATTGTTTGTACAGATGAACGTGGTACCTTCAGGCTTTCGGGAAATTGCACCCAAGGATGAACCAGACTTGTGGAGGTCTTGGCTGATTTCTGTTGATTGTCCCATGATGTGAAGCAAAGAGGCACTGAGTTTGAAGGTAGGCCTTGAAATACATTCACAGGTACGCCTCCAATTGACTCAAATAATGTCAATAGCCTATCAGAAACTTCTAAAGCCATGACATCATTTTCTGGAATCTTCCAAGCTGTTTAAAGGCACAATCAACTTAGTGTAACTTCTGATCCACTGGAATTGTGATACAGTGAATTATAAGTGAAATAATCTGTCTGTAAACAATTGTTGGAAAGATTACTTGTGTCATGCACAAAGTAGATGTCCTGACCGACTTGCCAAAACTATAGTTTGTTAACAAGAAATGTGTGGAGTGGTTGAAAAAGGAGTTTTAATGACAACAACCTAATTGTATGTAAACTTCCGACTTAAACTGTATGTACATATGTAAATATATATGTCTGTATGTACGTGTGCACGTGTGCACGTGTGCGTGTGCGTGTGCGTGTGTGTGCGTGTGTGTGCGTGTGTATGTGTGTGTTTGTGTGTGTGTGTGTGTGTGTGTATGTGGGTGTGTGTGTAATGGTGTGTGTGTAATGGTGTGTAGATAACTGACTGACTCATAATGAAGTAAGAAAGGCTGCTCGTTAAGGTGGGATCGAAATAGATGGAATTGTGGGTAGTGAGTGGGGGGGTTCTAATTAATTTTGAAATGTGATACCTCTAATCCCCATTAACTCTGTGAGTAATTGCATTTCGCAGGCAGCAAATGGGTTCTCAATAGGGTGGCGGGCTAAGAGATGACCTGAACAAGCAGATGTTGGTAAAAAAAAAATACATGTTAAACATTGTGTTGTTTACACATTTGATTAAACTCGGTTTGGACTCAATTTGTTCTGTCAAACATGTAGCGTTACCCCTTTTAATAGGCTAGTAGACATCTTTTGGCTGGGATAGCTCAAGTGGCATCCTTTCACCTAAGTTTTTCAGGTGTGGCATGCGTGTATGTTTGTGCGTGTCTGTGAACAACTAAAAACTATTGAAACAAGCGGATATTTTTCAAGTGGTTGAAGTGAAATTAGGAAGAGATAGCAGTGAGTCAAACAAATGATTTTCTCTGGGCTTTTGCCAAAACGCCCTACACATCTTGAAGGACTTTTTTGTTTTCTCATTCACATCATTTGAATAATTCAATTGTTTAAAAAAAGAAGACAGAGGAATATAAAAATGCGAGCATGAATATTCAAACAGCAGGTTCATTCTATATCGTTCCAGCTTCAAAAGCCTTTTGAAAACATTGCAGCCGCACGGACAACCTGCTATGCAGCTGCCGCCGTTTATTAATGTACACCCTTCTATATTCATTTATTCCCGGATATTCCTCACAACAGAACTTGTATTGGGGATCGTTTGCCCTCATATTTTGCATATATAGCTCAAGAATCCAAATACATTTAGCTTAGGTCTCGGTTAGTGGCCCTCTCTCATGTAGAGTCTCTGAATAAATATCCAAAAGGCCGGATTACATCAAGACAGTATTAGCTTTTCAGCTCATCAAAGTATAACAACAAAACAAAACTAGAAATATGGAAGTCCAATTGGATCCTTGCCTAAACAATTCAAACACAGCTCGTTGTGACAGTAACGAGGCGTGGACTAAATCAAACTGGTGCCAAAAAAAACGTAAGTCACCTTTGTATGAGTGAGTCTGAAGGAGAGTCAAAGTCACACACAAGTGTATTGTGCTCTGAATATAATTACGGCGAAAACAAGAATGATGATAATATATTCTATATGTATACTTTGAATATGAATTATATTTATTTGTTTTGTCTAATTAGTTAGGATAATTAGTTGACTCTATAAAACGAATCGGAGCTATACGTGTTAATTATGGATTATTCTAAAAAGATCTTGACATTTGTAACTTTTCATCCTCACTTCTGATTATTTTTTTTACTTGATTAGGCAAATCAGTTTTAAGAACAAATTCTTATTTACAATGATGACCTAGGAACAGTGGGTTAACTGCCTTGTTCAGGAGCAGAATGACAGTTCTTTACCTTGTCAGCTCGGGGATTGGATCTTGCCATTTTTCGGTTTCTAGTCCAACACTCTAACCACTAGGCTACCTTCCGCACCATTTAAAGGAATTTGGCATCTCCAAATGTCGAGTTTGCAGTGAATCACATCTTGTGTGGTTTATCCTTCTATTATTTTACTAAACGAAATATCTAAAAACCTAATGATATATATATATATATATAATTTGTTTTATTCATTGGCGAGGTCAAGCAGTTGAATAACAATTTCGGGATATTTTGATTTCTGAATGGAAAGTTTGAAGTTTTAAATGTATTGTAAATGTATAGAGAGAGAGCAATTGTTTTTTCCAACAGAGGAGCACATATACTGTATAATCCACATATAAAACATATCAAATCCACATGGATTACAATGATACTGAGATTATAGTAGGCCTATAATGTAAAACATGATTTTGCTAACAAAAGTGAGAGCTCAAAATGAAGCAGTCTGGACTCACTGTGAATGGAATCTGAATGGTGTGGATTTCTTTGTCCTCAGTTGAATTGAACAGAGGGGGACAGTTAGTCATTGTTAGTCAATCATAATTCTGAACCCCCCCTCCCCCCCTCCCCTAAAAAAAAAACATGTTTCAAAAGTATTGCCTATGTTTATTAGTGTATTGTGGCTCTAATTTGTTTTGTATGCTAAATCATTTTCTAAAAGGCATCTGGCTATTGTTTGAAAGTAGCCTTTAGGTTTTTTATAAAATGTTGAAGGTTTAAAAAAATATATATATATATTTTACGCACAGTTTTGACATAAACGTATGTCTGACTGTATCTATAAATTCCATACACATTTCCGGGGAGAACAAACTGTTGAGCTATTGCTTACGTCACCTATTCGATGTTTAGATAATATCTACATTTGTAGTAATGGATAATATTGGGGTAATTTGGCCCGGTGTATGTTTTTCATACCATTTCTGTGGAACATCAGTGAGAAAGAACGATGTCAATTAAACTTATTTTATTTAACATGTAAAAATCCCAACATAATCATCGTCATTGATTCATTTGAAATCCCATCCAAAATAAGTCAATAAATATAATTTAGCACTTTTTTTATAAAAAAATAAGGAAGTGATCATTCTTTGCGTGCGTTGTGACGGGTATGCTTGGCAACAACAACAAAACATGGAAAGAGGAAACATACATGAGAAAACAGCCATCTATAGGATCGGCAGTGACGTTGGAGAGAAAATACTGAAAGGACATATTGTACAAGTGGCAGAGGAAGAAACAGGAGCAACATGGTACAGGAGGAAGAAACAGGAGCAACATGGTACAGGAGGAAGAAACAGGAGCAACATGGTACAGGAGGAAGAAGCAGGAGCAACATGGTACAGGAGGAAGAAACAGGAGCAACATGGTACAGGAGGAAGAAGCAGGAGCAACATGGTACCAGCGCTACATGGCTGAAAGCAGACACAAGCTAAAAGTGTAAATCCAAACATTAACCAAGGGCCTGATATAAAAACTATCGTACAAACAGAAATCCGAATCTACAAATTTACAATCTACATTACCATTGTGTTCTCATACCGTATGCTTTACCTACATAGTGTACTTTCGTTTATTCTGTCTCGGGAATGCGCTAGTCTAAAGTTAAATAATGATCGAGAACATGACATTAAAAGCCATCAGTAATGCCCTTCGCATAATGTGTATTCCCGTCAGACACCATGTGAGATAGGTTTGCATACAGTGACGGGCTTTACTGAATATGAAAAGCACCCTTTATACATGTATCTAAATCATGCTACAACATGGTATGTAAGTAGCGCTCCTCCCATTTTCTAAAGCAATGCATTTCTGCTGGCTCAATCCAACATTTATTTCAGCAACAGATAAATAAAAAACAAAAAACGTGTTGGACTGATATACACTGTGACGTCTTCAACCCAAAGTTAATTTCCCTTTTCTCCCTCTCTCGTTTTATGATAAGAGTTCAAGTCATTTGGAGTCACTCGTCAGCCTGGACATTGTGACAGCGCTCATGCCGGAAACATGTGGTGGCACCTGGCACATGCTGCATGGACAGGGCATTCCCGCGCCCCAGTGATGGAAACTGCTACCCAGGGGGCCCGGGACGGCCGAGGGCGCCTTCAGGAGTCCATGGTGGGGTCTGATCGAGGTGAGACCCGTTGTAGAGAGAGAGGCAACCGTGGAGACTGCCGGGGGAAGAAGTGGATGGTGCACCGGGTGGGAGGCGTGGGAAACCGCCGGATGACCAGGCAGGGGCCCAGTGTGCGCCATGGTACCACATGCGGAGGGGTGGAAGCTGCTGTGGTGGCCGCTGCCGTAGAACTCACTGACAAGCCTCTTCATCTCCTCCAGCGAGTTGCTCAGCATCAGGATGTAGTTTCTCGCCAGAAGGAGAGTAGCGATTTTGGAGAGTTTGCGCACCGAGGGCCCGTGCGCGTAAGGCATGACCTCCCGGAGACCGTCCATGGCGATGTTGAGGTCGTGCATCCTCTTCCGCTCCCGGCTGTTGATTTTCAGCCGCATCCCCTGCAGCTCGTTCTCCGAGAGCAGTTTACGGTCCTTCTTTGACAGCATTTTCAGGGTAATGTCATCATCGTCATCCGACAGGCTCCGCATGTCCGCGGGTATCTCCGGTGGAGAGTCGCTCTGTGTGGACGAGACAGTACCGGAGAAACCCACCATGTGTTTCTTCATCGCATGCAGGAACATATCGTGCACATCGGGAGAGGAAGGTCGGCTAGACACTCGGCTGGTACCGGAGTCCATGATGATCCTCAGATTTATTCGGACAGCGCAATAGTCTACGGAAAGAAAAGTAAACGAACCATTTAGCATCAGATTATTTTCCACTACCACTAGGATTAAAATGTAAAAACGCGTCACTAGATTATAAGAAGATGCTACACGGGACAACCAATTCAATGTGCAATGGATTAAACAGGAGAAGGTAAACAAAAACATCCACGAAAGGACACGAGAAGGTTCTTGAAAGTTATTCTACACATGAAGTTAAAAAATAAATAAAAAGATTCTCAGATGAGGCTATATTTTGTGTCAAAAAAAATATCACAACTGCCTAAATGACATCAATATTATCCCGAAAAGCAGACAATAAACCTACCGAGAGAGAGAGCGAGATGCAGAGCGCAGCTCGGTGCAGAGAAAGTGTCGCTGTTCAATCCACTTGTTACTCCCAATCACAACTGACAGCCCATTTGGCACGCACGGGCATGACGACAGGGTTTTATAGCGGACTTAACGATCCGGGGGCAAATCACCGGGACAATGCCATGGCTTTTCCGACTGTCTGTCATCCATTCGCCAATTGGCATCTTGCGAACGGAGAGAGGGGAGGAGGCTTGGAGGAGTTAGGGGTCTTCAAATCTGATGTCATTACAAAGAAATTCGAACTTCGTTAAATGAATGAATTAGACACACTCGGCATATGACATTTTTGTGAGGGAAATACGTTGTTTAGGCATGTCGATTTTTCAGCAACGATAAGGAAGAAATAGGCTAAGTAAATCGTATTGACCACCACTAAACGATATAAATACATTATCTTATTTTAGTAACATCGACATTATATAACAATCATTGCAAAAAAAAATATGAAATTGATTACACTTTTTTTGTTGTTTGACTTTTCGGTGGGAAAAGAACGAGCTGTTTTCTCTATTTTCGAATTCTACAGCAGAAGAGTTTTGTAATGCTGTATTCAAAAACTATACATTAAATTTAAACTGTAAATCAATTAACTTGTCATTATGAATAGCCTATTTATGATGACAAGCTTCCCGTCTTGATGAGCTTACATTTGAGGTTATTTATTTTTTTTAGTTTGTTTTTCCAAACGAAATAATTCCTCAGAAAATATCATAATAAACATGATCGTAATTGTACAGTATACTTCGGTAATATTTTTGTTTCCTGTTGTGAAATTGAAAGCGACATTACTAACTCGATCAGGCTCTTGGAAATAACCAACGAATAATGATTAAGCTTTGTGCTGCAATATGTTAACTGTGAGTTTCATGTCGTTGCGCGCACAGCACAGCACACACACACACACACACACACACACACACACACACACACACACACACACACACACACACACACACACACACACACACACACACACACACACACACACACACACACACACACACACTGTCTCCGCCCATGCCCATTTGGAGCAATAGCGGTTGGAGCAATAGCGCTTATCATTTCAACCCGACGACCCCAACAGCTGACGGCGTGAGCATTTATTCTTTAACGTTAATAAACGAAGCTTGCAAAATTGTTTTTAACGGTTATGATCAGTAACATTTCAATTAGTCCAATATGGACTAACAGCAGCGCGAGCCTCTTTAGGCAGCCAGGCGATGATAGATGGGACAAAACAAGTGACTCTCTGGCGCTCTGATATAAGTGAAGTTGACAAGGTCATTGTCCGAGAAACAAGTGGAACCAGTCACAAACTACAGGCAAAGAAAGCAAAACATGATGTATAACTAACTACACAGCATAATACTAATAATAGTTAAATGTATTTATTTAATTTGTTCATAACTCCTCAAGCATCAATTTGAGCAAATAAGACCATTGTGCAATTTATGCAACTTTATCTTGATGCCAATATTTTTACCCAGCTATTCTATACTGTAAAATATGGTTATGATAATTAAACTGGCCATAGTATATTATACAGTGTCGTCAGAAAGTATTCACACCCCTTGACTTTTTCCACATTTTGTTGTGTTACAAATTGGAATTCAAATGAATGTAATTGTCTTTTTTCTTTCAGTGGAAGAAAAATACTACATTTTTTAAAAGATTAAATGAAAAATAAACACTAATATATCTTGATTAGATTAGTATTTAACCCCTTGAGTCAATACAGAATGCTTTTTGGCAGTGATTAAAGCTGTTAGTGTTTCTGGGTAAGCCTCTTAGAGCTTTCCGCACCTGGATTGAGCAATATTTGCACATTATTTTTTTTTTAACTCTTCATGGTAAGAAACTCCAGTATATATTTTGCCTTGTGTTTTAGGTTATTGTCCTGCTGAAAGGTAAATTTGTCTCCCAGTGTCTGGTGGAAAGCAGAATGAACCAGGTTTTCCTCTAGGATATTGCCTGTGCTTAGTTCTATTCCGTTTTTTTTTATCCTAAAAAACTCCCTATTACTTGCCAATGACAAGCATACCCATAACATGACGCAGCCACCACTATGCTTGAAAATATGAATAGGGTTACTCAGTGATGGGTTGTGTTTGCCCCAAACATTTAAAAATATATATATTTCACCTTTATTTAGCTAGGCAAGTCAGTCAAGAACAAATTCTTATTTTTCAATTACGGCCTAAGAACAGTGGGTGAACTGCCTTGTTCAGGGGCAAAACAATGGATTTTTTACCTTGTCAGCTCGGGGGATTTGATCTTGCAACTTTTCAGTTACTAGTCCAACACTCTAACCACTAGGCTACCTGCCTCCCCATAACAAAAATTATTCAGGACAAAAAGTTAATTTCTTTGACACATTTGTTGTATTACTTTAGTGTCTTGTTGCAAGCAGGATGCATGTTTCGGAATATTTTTTATTCTGTACAGACTTCCTTCTTTTCATTCTGTCATTTAGATTAGTATTGTGGAGTAACTACAATGTTGTTGATCCATCCTCAGTATTCTCCTACCACAGCCATTAAACTCTGTAACTGTTTTAAAATCACCATTGGCCTCATGGTGAAATCCCTGAGCGGTTTCCTTCCTCTCCGGCAACTGAGGAAGGATGCCTGTATCTTTGTAGTGACTGGATGTATTGATACACCATCCGCAGTGAAATTAATAACTTCCTCAAGCTCAAAGATATATTTCGCCCTCGTCTTTGTGGTTGAATCTGTGTTCGAAATTTAAGACTCGGCTGAGGGGTATTCTTTAAAAACAAAATGTCAGCCTACTTTTATTGCATTCCATGCAATTTATTATGTATCTCCTTTAAGCACAGTTTTACTCCTGAACGTATTTAGCCTTTCCATAACAAAGGGCTTGAATACTTATTTGACTCAAGACATTTCATCTTAATTTGTTTATTTTTTAATCAGGAATTTATAAATCAGACTGATATTGTGGGTTATTGTGTGTAGATCAGTGGGCACGATATCTCAAAGGTGTGTGAATACTTTCGGGAATGCACGGTAGGTAATTGCATTGTAACGCTCGTCGTCGGTGGAAGGAAGAGTGGACCAAAGCGCAGCGTGGAAAGTGTTCATGATATTTATTTACAAGAAACACTCAAACAAAAATAACACATCCGAAAGCGAACAGGTCCGTCAGGCACAGACACCAAACAGAAAATAACCCCCCACAAAATCCAAACGGAAAATCAGAATTTATATATGATACCCAATCAGAGACAACGACAGACAGCTGCCTCTGATTGGGAACCAGACTCCGCAAAAACAACAAAGAAATAGAAAACATAGATTTTCCCAACCGAGTCACACCCTGACCTAACCAAAGATAGAGAATAAATCAGGATCTCTGAGGTCAGGGCGTGACATGCATGAAGAAAGTAGGCCTTTGTAACTGTGGTATTTTGTGCAATTGTTTGTGTACTGTAGCCAATGTGTGACCCATTTTCAATGCATTTAATGTGCATATTTAGGCCTATTATAATTCAATGAACCATCTGTAACACTAGATTACGTCTGCATTCTGTACACTGTATTTTTCGATACAGAGTAGGCTATAACTAATCGCGTTTACATCCAACCATTTCATGCGGATGAATTACCTGACGCGTGGTACAAATCATGACGCGATTGATGGAAACATGAAATGCCGGTACAATTGCATAAATGCCGACCGACAATATGTTCGTTCTATATGGTGGGATATTTTTGTGTCTGTAAAATGTATTAGTATAATGATGAATATAATAACCATCATACGGTTGTAAACTTCCCACTGCGTGTTGGGTAAACGTGCAGATTATTAGGCTAAAGATTAAATAAATGATGAACTTCAAAGGGTGGTGATGAGCTTGATGCTCCTTTCCAATAAATATCGAGGGTTCTTATTCCGGTGACGTGATGATCGATGCTTGACTGCAGTTTGACAACTACAAATAATATCGCTTTTATTCATAATAATCTTATAATGTTGGTAGCCGACCAGCACTGGATCTGCGAGCTGTTGGCTAGAGCGCATGTGCCAGAGTGGGCACCTTTGCTATATCACGCTGCAATATTTTTGTGAGAAAACCAACCATCAGTAGAGTTGAAAATGCGATGGAAACCCATTTAACTTGCATTTTTCATTCGGTACATGGGAATTTAACGGCAAAAGTTATTTTAATGTGCACTAGGTCAAAATGCGCATATTGTTTCATGCAGATTTTAGAATATTTGCGTGAAAATCTGTCCCAAATTGAATGGAAACCTAGCTACTGACGGTCTATTTTTTTCCATACGTAACACGGATTTTGTTTCTCTTTGCAAAACCATTATAAAGCATTTACAGACATAGTTCACTGTATGCAGATTATTACATACAGAACTCTGATGTATAGGATCTCTGTTACCATATGTTTAGTTAGAACTTGGTCGGGGGAGGCCGTCATTGTAAATATGATTCTGTTCTTAACTGACTTGCCTACTTAAATAAAGGTTCAATTAAATAAAAATTAATCGTTAGCTGAGATATAGCCTAGCCTAGTTTGTTTAATGTGTTTGTGGTAGGGCTACAAGTATTGTCAAACAAATATAAATTCACCGTATTTAGTCTAGTAGGTCATATGATGAGTAGGACTACATTTGTACTGTGAGCGGTATCATAGCAGCAATAACCAGTGGATCATGTGCACAGCCCGAAGGATTAACAACCCAGGAGTCATTGCGAGTGCACCCAAGCAGAAGACACGGTGGTGAATAGGATACGTCTGTTTGCCTGTTTACGGGCTCTAAATAAGATTATGCTAACGAGAGCGGACAAAGGGGCGTGTTTGTGAAAAGTGGCATTTTTAAAACAACAGGTAGGTTCAGTTATACTGCGCCACTGATGTCTTCATTAGACAATCCAATAATATCACTTGTTAGAAATCAGAGGAACAACATAGAAATATTTGAGGATTCCACCCCCATATCATTATTTAAAATGTCAGCTAGGGATGAGTGCAAAGTGTATCACAAGCCACCATCAGAGATACTGATTGACATCTGTCTAGGGAGTAAAGCTGTAGGGTAAAGACAGCAGAAGAGAAGGGAGAATCTGAAATAACACTCCATCCTCTATAGTAGTGCACTACTTTTGACCAGAGCCCTATGAGACTTGGTCTATAGTAGTGCACTACGTTTGACCAGAGCCCTATGAGACTTGGTCTAAAGTAGTGCACTACTTTTGACCAGAGTCCTATGAGACTTGGTCTATAGTAGTGCACTACTTTTGACCAGAGCCCTATGAGACTTGGTCTATAGTAGTGCACTACTTTTGACCAGAGTCCTATGAGACTTGGTCTATAGTAGTGCACTACTTTTGACCAGAGCCCTGGTTATAGGGTGCCATTTCAGATATGACCATGGCCTCAACTCTTTCGACAGAAGCAAAGGCTTTTAAGCTTTAACTTCAGGCCTCACTCTCCCTCGTATATGATGGATGACAAGTCATCGATATTGAACCTAATAAGGGGAAACTGCTCTGTTACTTCGTATGTGTTTTAGTATTTTCTTCCCTGCATGTTGAAGAACTCTCTGAGGCCTCCTTGGGGTCCCGGATTGAGACGTGCCTGCTGTGTGTGTGTGTGTGTATGTGTCTGTCCTTGTGGTGTCTCTGCTTGTCTGTCTGTTTGTCTCAGGGTTTCGGCCATGCCAGAGGGCCATCTGCGAATGTGTGGCCAAACTTTACAATGCTAATGACAGCGCCTGGAGGCTACGGAGAAGACCTTACAAGATGCTTCATCATCTCTTATTTATTCATCTGATAATCCTGCCTGGTGTTCCAAGGTAAACAAGTATATCCCACGCCGGCCAAGGGGCTGTGGGGTCTGTGGGGGCTGTGGGGTCTGTGGGGGCTGTGGGGTCTGTGGGGGCTGTGGGGGCTGTGGGGTCTGTGGGGTCTGTGGGGGCTGTGGGGGCTGTGGGGCTGTGGGGGCTGTGTGGTCTGTGGGGGTCTGTGGGGGCTGTGTGGTCTGTGGGGGTCTGTGGGGCTGTGGGGGCTGTGGGGGACTGTGGGGCTGGGGCTCTGTGGGGTCTGTGGGGCTGGGGGCTGGTTGGGCTGTTGGGGCCTAGGGTCTGTGGGGCTGTGGAGGCTGGAGGGGCTGAAGTGGTTGGATGGGCTGTGGGGGCCGAGGGGGTTGAGGGGGCTGAGGGGCTGTGAGGCCGTGAGGGCTGAGTGGCCGTGGGGCCCGAGGAGGCTGAGTGGCTGAGGGGGCTGAGTGGCTGTGGGGCTGAGGGGGCTGTGGGGTTGAGTGGCTGAGGTGGCTGAGAGGCCCGAGGGGGCTGAGTGGCTGTGGGGCTGAGGGGGCTGAGTGGCTGTGGGGCTGAGGGGGCTGAGGGGGCTGTGGGGCTGTGGGGCTGTAGGGCTGTGGGGGCTGAGGGGCTGTGGGGCTGTGGGGGCTGAGGGGCTGTGGGGCTGTGAGGGCTGTGAGGGCTGTGGGGGCTGAGGGGCTGTGGGGGCTGAGGGGCTGTGGGGCTGTAGGGCTGTGGGGCTGTGAGGGCTGTGGGGGCTGAGGGGCTGTGGGGGCTGAGGGGCTGTGGGGCTGTGGGAGCTGTGGGGCTGTAGGGCTGTGGGGGCTGTGAGGGCTGTGGGGCTGTAGGGCTGTGGGTGCTGGGTGGGCTGTAGGGGCTGGGGGGCTGTAGGGTTGTGAGGGCTGTGAGGGCTGTAGGGGCTGTGGGGCTGTAGGGCTTTGGGGGCTGTGAGGGTTGTGGGGGCTATAGGGCTGTGGGGCTGTAGGGGCTGGGGGCTTTGAGGGCTGTGGGGCTGTAGGGCTGTGAGGGCTGTGGGGGCTGTAGGGCTGTGGGGCTGTGAGGGCTGTGGGGGCTGTAGGGCTGTGAGGCTGTAGGGCTGTGGGGGCTGTGAGGGCTGTGGGGCTGTAGGGCTGTGAAGGCTGTGGGGGCTGGGGGGCTGTGGGGGCTGTAGGGCTGTGGGGGCTTTGGTGGCTGTTGGGCCGTGGGGGCTGTGGGGGCTGTGAGGGCTGTGGGGGCTGGGTGGGCTGTGGGGGCTGTGAGGGCTGTAGGGGCTGGGTGGGCTGTGGAGGCTGTGGGGCTGTGAGGGCTGTGAGGGCTGTGGGGCTGTAGGGCTGTGAGGGCTCTGGGGGCTGTAGGGCTGTGGGTGCTGGGTGGGCTGTAGGGGCAGGGGGCTGTAGGGCTGTGGGGCTGTGGGGGCTGTGGGGGCTGTAGGGCTGTGGGGGCTGTAGGGCTGTGAGGGCTGTGGGGGCTGTGGGGGCTGTGAGGGCTGTAGGGCTGTGAGTGCTGGGTGGGCTGTAGGGGCTGGGGGGCTGTGAGGGCTGTTGGGCTGTGGTGGCATTTGTTATTATTTTGCATTTTTACTTCACTTGTATTGCTTTGGTATGCTATATTTTAATGTGCTGTATTATAATGTTGTAGGGCTGTGGGTGCTGTAGGGGCTGGGGGGCCGTGGGGGCTGTGGGGGCTGTGAGGGCTGTGGGGGCTGGGTGGGCTGTGGGGGCTGTGAGGGCTGTAGGGGCTGTGAGGGCTGTGGAGGCTGTGAGGTCTGTGAGGGCTGTGGGGGCTGTGAGGGCTGTGGGGCTGTGAGGGCTGTGGGTGCTGGGTGGGCTGTAGGGGCTGGGGGGCTGTGGGGCTGTGGGGCTGTGGGGGCTGTAGGGCTGTGGGGGCTGTAGGGCTGTGGGGGCTGTAGGGCTGTAGGGCTGTGGGTGCTGGGTGGGCTGTAGGGGCTGGGGGGCTGTGGGGCTGTGAGGGATGTTGGGCTGTGGGGGCTGTAGGGGCTGGGGGGCTGTGGGGGCTGTGAGGGCTGTAGGGCTGTGAGTGCTGGGTGGCTGTAGGGGCTGGGGGGCTGTGAGGGCTGTTGGGCTGTGGTGGCATTTGTTATTATTTTGCATTTTTACTTCACTTGTATTGCTTTGGTATGCTATATTTTAATGTGCTGTTCAGACCCTTTACTCAGTACTTTGTTGAAGCACCTTTGGCTGCGATTAAAGCCTCGAGTCTTCTTTGGTATTGTGCTACAAGCTTGGCACACCTGTATTTGGGGAGTTTCTCCCATTCTTCTCTGCAGATCCTCTCAAGCTCTGTCAGCTTTGATGGGGAACGATGCTGCACAGCTATTTCCAGGTCTCTCAAAAGGTGTTTGATCGGGTTCAAGTCTTGGGTCTGGCTGTGCAACTCAAAGACATTCAGAGACTTGTCCTGAAGCCACTCCTGCATTGTCTTGGCTGTGTGCTTAGGGTCATTGTCCTGTTGGAAGGTGAACCTTCGCCCCAGTATGAGGTCCTGAAAACTCTGGAGCAGGTTTTCATCAAGGATCTCTCTCTGTATGTTCATCTTTAACTCGATCCTGACTAGTCTCCCAGTCCCTGCCTCTAAAAAACCTCCCCACAGCATGACACTGCCACCACCATGCTTCACCGTAGGGATGGTGCCTCCACCATGCTTCACCGTAGGGACGGTGCCAGGTTTCCTCCAGACGTGACACTTGGCATTTAGGCAGAAGTGTTCAATCCTGGTTTCATCAGACCAGAGAATATTGTTTCTAAAGGTCTGAGTGTCCTTTAGGTGCCTGCTGGCAGACTCCAAGCGGGCTGTTATGTGCCTTTTACTGAGGAGTAGCTTCCGTCTGGCCACTCTACCATAAAGGCCTGATTGATGGAGTGCTACAGAGATGGTTGTCCTTCTGGAAGGTTCTCCCATCTCCACAGAGGAACTCTGGAGCTCTGCCAGAGTAACCCTCGGGTTCTTGGTCACCTCCCTGACCGAGGCCCTTCTCCACAGATTGCTCAGGCTCTTGGAAGGGTCTTATTGGTTCCAACCTTCTTCCATTTAAGAATGATGGAGGCCACTGTGTTCTTGGGGACCTTCAATGCTGTATAAATTTGTTGGTATCCTTCACCAGATCTGTGCCTTGACACAACCCTGTCTCGGAGCTCTACAGACAATTCCTTCGACCTCATGGCTTGGTTTTTGCTCTGACATGCACTGTCAACTGTGGGACCTCATATAGACAGGATAGACAACCTTTCCAAATCATGTCCAATCAATTTAATTTACCACAGGTGGACTCAATCAAGTTGTAGAAACATCTCTAGGATGATCAATGGAAACAGAATGCACCTCAATTTCGAGTCTCATAGCAAAGGTTTTGAATACTGATGTAAATAATGTATTTCTGTATTTTATTCAATCGATTTTAGAATAAGGCGGTAACATAACAAAATGTTTCCGAATATATATCAAAATCAAATAAAATGTTATTTGTGTTTTCTTTATTATGTTGGTTAGGCCAGGGTGTGACATGGGTGATTTATGTGTCTTGTTTTGTCTAGGGGTTTTGTAGTCTATGGGGTTGTGTTCAGTTGAGTGTTCTAGGTAAGTCTATGGTTGCCTGGAGTGGTTCTCAATCAGAGGCAGGTGTTTATCGTTGTCTCTGATTGGGAACCATATTTAGGCAGCCATATTCTTTAGATATTTTGTGGGTGATTGTTCCTGTCTCTGTGTTTTGCACCAGTTAGGACTATTTCGTTTTTTCCACGTTTTCTTATTTTGTATAGTGTTCGCGTTTTCATCTTTCATTAAAGATGTTTATAAATAACCACGCTGCATTTTGGTCCTCCTCTCCTTCCCAGGAAGAAAATTGTTACAATGATAAGGGTTACATGGAGAAAATCGTATCTCTCTGAAATTAAAATGGATGGCCCTCACTTTCGCAAAATATATTTGACTTTAAAAAATATATATATATAAGTGACCCAACCCTGTACCCAAAGTTATAATTAAAACATAAAGTGAATACCCCTGTCTTCTTTTGGACAGACCAGAGCCTTAGATATGCAGTTTTAGAAACTGTTCTTTGTCCTGCAAGCTTTATATGGCAATGCAGAAATGTTGATAGCACACAGGACTGTGGGTCAGAAGGTTGTGTGGTTTGCAGACCACCGTGGACGAGAGTGGGGGTGGAAACATCTCCTTTATAGTAATCATTGAGTTTGTAGGTTCAAGAAAATATTGCCATTTACAAACATTTCATGCAATTCTACGTCATTTTACATATTAGAATATTTCTTTAATACCACAAAAATGACAGAAATTACAGGCTAAGAATGGCCAGAGAGAGAGGCCGATTTGTTCATCTTATCATATTTCTCCAATGCCACATCGGTGTGTCTTGTTAGCAATGAAACTGTCCCTGTTTGCTAAATATTTGAATTTGAGACGTCATTAGGAATATGAGCATGGTATTTTTAAAAGTTAAACTCACCTTTCCACCCTAGACAGAGGTGGAGGTTAAACTCACCTTTCCACCCTAGACAGAGGTGGAAGTTAAACTCACCTTTCCACCCTAGACAGAGGTGGAAGTTAAACTCACCTTTCCACACTAGACAGAGGTGGTCTACCGACGCAGAAACATGTCAGCTTTAACTGCTGGCTACTCTTCTGTGGCTTAAGCCAACGAGAGAAGGTTACAAGTGTTTTCCTTAAAGCGGTCTGGGTTTAAATATATTCTATTGTACAGAAAGTGAATAGCTTAATCAATTGAGAGTCACAGAATTAGATTACTTCCCAAGCAAAGTATTTTGTTTGTCTCCTCGGCTATAGAAGGTTGTAGCTCAGCCTCTAAATGTCAAAGAAAGTAAACAATGATATCCTCAAATGCATCGGAGTCACGTCCTTCCCGGGTATTTTACAGCTTGTTTCTAGCATAAAGCATTGGGCACCAAAGCACTGTTTTATATCACTTCATATAATCAAATCGATGCTATTTTCTTTCGAACCAAACAAGGGGGACGTATGCCTCTGCTTTTTGTCATTATGCTTTAATAAAAGTAGGTCTATGGCATTCCCTCTCTTACCCCTTCAATATGAGTCTGGGAGGCAGGGTATTTTTAAGAGTGCATGATGTGTGGAGGAATGGACAGACAAATCTACGGCTATAGATTACGAGGGCTCCAGAGTGGCGCTGTGGTCTAATGCACTGTATCTCAGTGCAAAAGTTGTCACTGCAGTACCTGGTTCAAATCCAGGTCTGCATCACATCTGGCTGTGATTGGGAGTCCCGTAGGGAAGTGTACAATTGGCCCAGCTTTTGACCGGGGTAGGCCGTCATTGTAAATAAGAATTTGTTCTTAACTGACTTACCTAGTTAAAAACAATAAAAATCTGTGGATATACCAGTCTAAAGCCTAATTTTGTCTTTCAAACTACATCTTATGTCTTAAATAGGAAGAAATAGGCTCCAACACAAAGACCTCTTGTTCTTAGTAAAGTCTAATTGAAATGAATACGTTGAAATGAATTATGCCTACTCGAATTTGCCTACTTTCAGCACAATGAGCTGTCCATTTCTGATTGATTGTGCCGCGGCTACTGATTCGAGTGTCATTACCACAATGTAAGTTACTCAGAGTCTGGCTTATTGTGAGGTCAATAACTGTGCTAAATACATCATGGACAAGAAACATATTGTTTACTGTAAAATCTATTATAGTTGTAGCAAGCGATCAAATTGAACCTCTGGTCCTCCTTCTCATCTCCGCACTCTCCTTTTCACACTGAACACATCATACATATTGTTTACTGTAAAATCTATTATAGTTGTAGCAAGCGATCAAATTTAACCTCTGGTCCTCCTTCTCATCTCCGCACTCTCCTTTTCACACTGAACACATCATACATATTGTTTACTGTAAAATCTATTATAGTTGTAGCAAGCGATCAAATTGAACCTCTGGTCCTCCTTCTCATCTCTGCACTCTCCTTTTCACACTGAACAGAACATAGCTAATAGGCTTGTCCTCATATTAGTTGTATTTTTTCCTCCTGAACTATACCACCATAGGCCTACACAGCACAGCCATTGATTAGGCAGCACACAATGTATTTATTGTTATTATATATTTTTTTTAAATCAGCAAGAGCAGAGCCGTTCAGGGCCCAGGGTTGGAATATCCATTACAGTGTAATGCAGCCTAGTTGTATTTAAACCTTCCCAGCAGCAATCTTAGAAATGTAATTTTGCTCTGTGCATCTCTGAGCATGAACTTGGTAGCCTATTGCCTATAGGTTACGGATTGTTTGATTGAATAGCTTAAATAGCACTTGACATTGAGCTCCCAGCGGCGAATGGGAGTTGAGGGGCGGCACTGGGCACACGTTGATATACAGCCTAATAAGCAACTAATTCGAAAAGTGATAAATAATAAAATTTTATCAATTACAAATTAATTGACCGTCCCCTGGACTAGATTAAAACAATACTAAATCCTCCCCTTGAATGGAATTGAAAAAGCATGGCCCTCCCCTTGACTGAAATTGAAAAGCATGATCCTCCCTTGACTGAAATTGAAAAGCATGATCCTCCCTTGACTGAAATTGAAAAGCATGATCCTCCCTTGACTGAAATTGAAAAAACATGACCCTCCCCTTGACTGAAATTGAAAAAACATGACTCTCCCCTTGACTGAAATTGAAAAGCATGATCCTCCCTTGACTGAAATTGAAAAGCATGATCCTCCCTTGACTGAAATTGAAAAAACATGACCCTCCCCTTGACTGAAATTGAAAAAACATGACTCTCCCCTTGACTGAAATTGAAAAGCATGATCCTCCCTTGACTGAAATTGAAAAGCATGATCCTCCCTTGACTGAAATTGAAAAAGCATGACCCTCCCCTTGACTGAAATCCAAAAAAGCATGACCCTCCTATTGACTGAAATTGAAAAAGCATGACCCTCCATTTGACTGAAATCCCAAAAAGAGTGACCCTCCCGCATTTTCCTCCAGGTAACCATTCTGCAAATGTCAATCCATTCCTTAATGTGGTCAGTGAAGAATCCAATACTTTAACTTGTATGTGGTACTTGTCAAACTATTGTGGAAGCACCTCCTCTGAAGAGTATCAATTAGGCTGTTTGAGAAGGTTTGAATCCTAAGCAACCTGTCAACACATTGTTTGAAGTACAATAGACCAACATAGCTACTGTAGAAGGTCAAAGCTATTTGCTGGAAAACCTTGGTAGAGCATGGGGGTAGTACAGTTGATGTCAGAAATTTACATACACTTAGGTTGAAGTCATTAAAACTTGTTTTTCAACCAATCCACAAATTTCTTGTAAAACAAACTTGGCAAGTCGGTTAGGACATCTTGTCTGTGCATGACACAAGTAATTTCACCCAATAGATATGGGAGTTTATCAAAGTTTGATTTGATTTCAAATTCTTTGTGGGTCTGTGTAATCTTAGGGAAAGGTGTCTCTAATATGGTCATACATTTGGCAGGAGGTTAGGAAGGGCAGGTCAGTTTCCACCTCATTTTGTGGGCAGTGTGCACATAGCCTGTCTTCTCTTGAGAGCCATGTCTGCCTACGGCAGCCTTTCTCAATAGCAAGGCTATGCTCACTGAGTCTGTACATAGTCAAAGCTTTCCTTAAGTTTGGGTCAGTCACAGTGGTCAGGTATTCTGCCGCTGTGTACTCTCTGTTTAGGGCCAAATAGCATTCTAGTTTGCTCTGTTTTTTTGGTTAATTCTTTCCAATGTGTCAAGTAATTATCTTTTTGTTTTTTTATGATTTGGTTGGGTCTAATTGTGTTGCTGTCCTGGGGCTCTCTGGTGTCTGTTTGTGTTTGTGAACAGAGCCCCAGGACCAGCTTGCTTAGGGGACTCTTCTCCAGGTTCATCTCTCTGTAGGTGATGGCTTTGTTTTGGAAGGTTTGGGAATCGCTTCCTTTTAGTTGGTTGAGGAATTTAATGGCTCTTTTCTGGATTTTGATAATTAGCGAATATCAGCCTAATTCTGCTCTGCATCTCCCACTCTCTCAGTCAGTCACTCCTCCCTCTCTCTCTCTCTCCCTCCCTCTCTCTCTCCCTCTCTCTTTCTCTTTCCGTCTGGGTGGTAGTGGGTCTATTCTGTGGTGAACACCAATAGTGAGGGGCATATATTAGCCATACTTAATCATGCTAATCTGCCTTCAAAATAAAAAAAGAAAGAGAACACAAACAGTGGCTGTTGGGGCTGTAGTGTCTGGGGCTCTGAACAGCCACTTGCTCTTCCTGTCTAGGGCTCTGAACAGCCACTTTCTCTTCCTGTCTGGGACTCTGAACAGCCACTTCCTCTTCCTGTCTGGGGCTCTGAACAGCCACTTTCTCTTCCTGACTGGGGCTCTGAACAGCGGTGTCCAAATTAACTGAAAAACAGGAATAATGCTGTTTCTCTCAATCGTCGCTTTTTTCTCTATGAGATCTTGGAAGGAAATCAAGGAAGATTCTCTAAGGATCGGTGTCTCGCTAGTGGGGCAACTTCCGGTGAAACTGTCAAATAAATAATCATAAATATTATGGATTTTAAACATTTAGGTACATATCGGTTAAAAGCTTAAATTCTTGTTAATCTAACTGCACTGTCCGATATACAGTAGCTATTACAGCGAAAACATGCCATGTGATTGTTTGAGGACAGCACCCCAAATCAAAATATTTTTCCACCGGCACAGGTTTCATACATTAACATATAACGATGAAATATTCACTTGTTTTTTGAAAATCTTCCTCTGATTTGTCATCCAATGGGTCCGAGCTATAACAGGTAGTGTCGTTTTGTTAGATAAAATCCTTCTTTATATCCCAATAAGTATGTTTAGTTGGCGCCATCGATTTGAGTAATCCACTCGTTCAACAGGCAGAGAAAGGAATCCAGAAATCGACCCCTAAACTTTGTTTCAACAAGTCAAAATATGTTTATATTTACTCCTCAGATACCCTAAAATGTAATCAAACTATAATATTTATTTTGGAAAGAAGTATGTTCAATAGGAAACTGATTTTAGCAGGTGCGTCATGTCTTCATGGCGCGCCCAAACACAAATTTCCAAGACTGTGTCCCTCTACTAAAACTGATATTTCTTATTTGTTTTTGAAGTTACAATCCTTCAAGAGGGCCACCATTGTTCCTGTTCCCAAGAAAGCTAAGGTAACTGAGCTAAACGACTACCGCCCCGTAGCACTCACATCCGTCATCATGAAGTGCTTTGAGAGACTAGTCAAGGACCATATCACCTCCACCCTACCTGACACCCTAGACCCACTCCAATTTGCTTACCGCCCAAATAGGTCCACAGACGATGCAATCTCAACCACACTGCACACTGCCCTAACCCATCTGGACAAGAGGAATACCTATGTGAGAATGCTGTTCATCGACTACAGCTCGGCATTCAACACCATAGTACCCTCCAAGCTCGTCATCAAGCTCGAGACCCTGGGTCTCGACCCCGCCCTGTGCAACTGGGTACTGGACTTCCTGACGGGCCGCCCCCAGGTGGTGAGGGTAGGCAACAACATCTCCTCCCCGCTGATCCTCAACACTGGGGCCCCACAAGGGTGCGTTCTGAGCCCTCTCCTGTACTCCCTGTTCACCCACGACTGCGTGGCCACGCACGCCTCCAACTCTATCATCAAGTTTGCGGACGACACAACAGTGGTAGGCTTGATTACCAACAACGACGAGACGGCCTACAGGGAGGAGGTGAGGGCCCTCGGAGTGTGGTGTCAGGAAAATAACCTCACACTCAACGTCAACAAAACTAAGGAGATGATTGTGGACTTCAGGAAACAGCAGAGGGAACACCCCCCTATCCACATCGATGGAACAGTAGTGGAGAGGGTAGCAAGTTTTAAGTTCCTCGGCATACACATCACAGACAAACTGAATTGGTCCACTCACACAGACAGCATCGTGAAGGAGGCTGAAGAAATTCGGCTTGTCACCAAAAGCACTCACAAACTTCTACAGATGCACAATCGAGAGCATCCTGGCGGGCTGTATCACCGCCTGGTATGGCAACTGCACCGCCCTCAACCGTAAGGCTCTCCAGAGGGTAGTGAGGTCTGCACAACGCATCACCGGGGGCAAACTACCTGCCCTCCAGGACACCTACACCACCCGATGTCACAGGAAGGCCATAAAGATCATCAAGGACATCAACCACCCGAGCCACTGCCTGTTCACCCCGCTATCATCCAGAAGGCGAGGTCAGTACAGGTGCATCAAAGCTGGGACCGAGAGACTGAAAAACAGCTTATATCTCAAGGCCATCAGACTGTTAAACAGCCACCACTAACACTGAGTGGCTGCTGCCAACACACTGACACTGACTCAACTCCAGCCACTTTAATAATGGGAATTGATGGGAAATGATGTAAATATATCACTAGCCACTTTAAACAATGCTACCTTATATAATGTTACTTACCCTACATTATTCATCTCATATGCATACGTATATACTGTACTCTATATCATCGACTGTATCCTTATGTAATACATGTATCACTAGCCACTTCAAACTATGCCACTTTGTTTACATACTCATCTCATTTGTACATACTGTACTCGATACCATCTACTGTATCTTGCCTATGCTGCTCTGTACCATCACTCATTCATATATCCTTATGTACATATTCTTTATCCCCTTACACTGTGTACAAGACAGTAGTTTTGGAATTGTTAGTTAGATTACTTGTTATTACTGCATTGTCGGAACTAGAAGCACAAGCATTTCGCTACACTCGCATTAACATCTGCTAACCATGTGTATGTGACAAATAAAATTTGATTTGATTTGATTTGATTTGACCTTGAACATAGACTGATGACACCCTGTGGAAGCCATAGGAATTACATACAAGGAGCTAAAAAATTATTCTGGTAGATTTTTCTTTGGATTTTCTCCTAGCATATCCATTGTGTTATATTCTCCTACATTATTTTGCAGTTCTACAAACTTCAAGGTGTTTTCTTTCCAATGGTACCAATTATATGCATATCCTGGCTTCAGGGCCTGAATAACAGGCAGTTTACTTTGGACACGTCATTCAGACAGGAAGTGGAGAAAAAAAAGGGCTTAGCCCAAAGAAGTTTTAAATCCATAGAATAAAGTGTGTGAGAGGCTGGCTGTATTTTGTGTGTGTGTGTTTGCGCGCTCGTGTGTGTGTGTGTTATGGGCATCATCTCCCTGGCAGGCACTGTACATGAACACATATCACTTCCCTCCCCAGTCTGATCTTCATACTCAGATTAATTATCACAGGACTAGAGTGATATATTTCTCTCCATTCCCCCAGTGGGGCCTGGAGAGTGAGAGTGGAGTGTTGGGGTGTGCATGCTGGGGTGAGAGAGTGGGGTGTTGGGCTGTTGGGGTGTACGGACTGGGGAGAGAGAGTGGGGTGTTGGGCTGTTGAGGTGTACGGATTGGGGAGAGAGAGTGGGGTGTTGGGCTGTTGGGGTGTATGGACTGGGGAGAGAGAGTGGGGTGTTGGGCTGTTGGGGTGTATGGACTGGGGAGAGAGAGTGGGGTGTTGGGCTGTTGGGGCGTACGGACTGGGGAGAGAGAGTGGGGTGTTGGGCTGTTGGGGCGTATGGACTGGGGAGAGAGAGTGGGGTGTTGGGCTGTTGGGGCGTATGGACTGGGGAGAGAGAGTGGGGTGTTGGGCTGTTGGGGCATACGGACTGGGGAGAGAGAGTGGGGTGTTGGGCTGTTGGGGCGTACGGACTGGGGGAGAGAGAGTGGGGTGTTGGGCTGTTGGGGCGTACGGACTGGGGGAGAGAGAGTGGGGTGTTGGGCTGTTGGGGTGTACGGACTGGGCTGGCTTTATCCCTACAGCTATTAGGAGGTAATTAAGTCCTAACACCACAGAGCCTCCCATGGCTACTATAACACAACTGCAAATGGAAAGCTTACAAGCTCCTTTAGACGGCAGGACAAATTGAATGGAACTCATTGGGCTTTAGCCATTATTCCAGCGGACCCATCTGGCTGGGAAAAGAGAAAGGGGATTTGCTAGAGGTTGTGAGGGGTTGTGGTTGGTTCATTGCGAGGTGTGTGTGTGTGTGTGTGTGTGTGTCAGCTCCTCTTCAACAGGCAGCTTGAGAGTTGCTTTTGCCAACCTGTTCTCTGATCCTCGGGGGTCAGGCAGGGGGGGGCGTGTGTGGGGGGGAAGGGGTCAGGCAGGGGGGGGGGGGGGTGTGGGGGGGAAGGGGTCAGGCAGGGGGGGCCGTGTGTGGGGGGGGGGGGTCAGGCAGTGGGGGGGCGTGAGGGGTCAGGCAGGGGAGGCGTGTGTGGGGGGGAAGGGGTCAGGCAGGGGGGGGCGTGTGTGTGTGTGTGTGTGGGGGGGGGGGGGGGGGGGGGTCAGGCAGGGGGGCGTGGGGGTGTACAAGGGCATTACACCCACAGATTTAAACAACAGCACAGGGATGAATATATTTATGCCGTAATTCACACGCTATAGGAGCTCCAGATGCTTAGCTAAAGAAGGAAAGTATCCTATCCATACTGTTCTGAGACCTACTATCTATCTATACTGTTCTGAGACCTACTATCTATCTATACTGAGACTTGCTGCTATCTATCTATACTGTTCTGAGACCTGCTATTTTTTTATATATTTTTTTAACCTTTATTTAACTAGGCAAGTCAGTTAAGAACAAATTCTTATTTTCAATGACGGCCTAGGAACAGCGGGTTAACTGCCTGTTCAGGGGCAGAACGACAGTCAGCTCGGGGGTTTGAACTTGAAACCTTCCGGTTACTAGTCCAACGCTCTAACCACTAGGCTACCCTGCCGCCCCTATCTATCTATACTGTTCTGAGACCTGCTGCTGTCTATCTATACTGTACTGAGACCTGCTGCTATCTATCTATACTGTTCTGAGACCTGCTATCTATCTATACTGTTCTGAGACCAGCTGCTATCCATCCATCCATCCATCCATTCTTCCTTAAGGTTCAGTATCATTTCAGACTAGGTATTCATTATTACATAAAAAATGCGAATTTCCAATTGACACATAAATGAACTGTTAAACCATCCCATCTATCCATACTGTTCAAATAAATGAACTGTTAAACCATCCCATCTATCCACACTGTTCAAATAAATGAACTGTTAAACCTTGCCATCTATCCATACTGTTCAAATAAATGAACTGTTAAACCATCCCATCTATCCATACTGTTCAAATAAATGAACTGTTAAACCATCCCATCTCGCTGAAGATTGCACAGCTTTACCCAACGCGGGTTTATTATTTGCAAAATCTGTGAAATCGAGCACCACCGAAAAAGTATTTTGCAAGTACTACTGTATGTAAGTATGTGTTTACAAGTACTACTGTATGTAAGTATCTGTTTACCCACAGAGGTACTCTATAGCCAACAATGTAACTAAAGTTTTAGTTCCAGATTGAATGTAAAGTAAAACGAGAAACCAATATCCAATGTTTTTTCAAAGCTTTATTGCTAACGTGTGGATCGATCACAGTAAAACACTTGCTATTCTGGGAGTAACAAGGAAATTCCACCCCTGGCTCTGTTGACTGACAGCGATATAACCATAGAGATCCTATCACATTCCTAAATCTATGGATATAAGCTCTCTACCCACTGTTGTTTTGTGGTCTTGCGATACAATAGGTTAAAGGAGCCTAATGACCAAGAATCTCACATCCTTAACGGGGCTCCATTGACTCAACAACAGGCAGAGCAAGGAGAAACAATAGCAGGCAGTACAACAATGGAGTTCACGAACAGCAGCTCCAAAATGGGAAGAGCCCAGCCTGTCCCCGTTCTGGGGTTATTAACATCATATGGAGAGAGAGAGCCCAGCCTGTCCCCGTTCTGGGGATATTAACATCATATGGAGAGAGAGAGCCCAGCCTGTCCCCGTTCTGGGGATAATAACATCATATGGAGAGAGAGAGCCCAGCCTGTCCCCGTTCTGGGGTTATTAACATCATATGGAGAGAGAGAGCCCAGCCTGTCCCCGTTCTGGGGTTATTAACATCATATGGAGAGAGAGAGAGCCCAGCCTGTCCCCGTTCTGGGGTTATTAACATCATATGGAGAGAGAGAGCCCAGCCTGTCCCCGTTCTGGGGATAATAACATCATATGGAGAGAGAGAGCCCAGCCTGTCCCCGTTCTGGGGTTATTAACATCATATGGAGAGAGAGAGCCCAGTCTGTCCCCGTTCTGGGGTTATTAACGTCATATGGAGAGAGGGTTTGTGAAATTCCTTCACTTTCATTCCCCTCCTCCACTCCCCTCCTGCCCCTCCACCTCTCCCCTTCACCCCTCCCCCCCGCCGCTCCACTTACCACACACACCTTTACCACACATACCCTTACCACACACACACACACAGATACAGCCCTGTGCCCCACTCCAGTCGCAGCGACAGGTTGGAGTTTGATTGTCAGCTTGGCGTGCCCTCTCCGTCACCTTCTTGACCTTAAGTAGGTATAGAGCACCATGCTATTGTCCAGCTCTCTGCTCTTAAAGAATGACACCTCTTCGTCTCTGCTCTCAAAGAATGACACATCTGACTCTACTTTCATTTGTTTTCTCTGTCTACTCGCACGCACGCACAGACACACAGACACACAGACACACAGACACACAGACACACACCACACCACACCACACCGACAGACAGACAGACAGACAGACAGACAGACACCACACCACACCACACCACACCACACCACACCACACCACACACTCCTCCTTTTAGCCTCCCTAACGTGACAGATGGGTGGCAGTACAATCCTCGTTATCGTCAAACAGTTAAGAGGTCTAACCCAATACTGAAGGTCAACAGATACACAGTGGTTTAATGTGTCTAACTACTCTAAGCCCTCATCCCTCTCTTTCTTCGCCTCTATTTCTCCCTCGTGTTTACCCCTTCAATCACCTGTTATCTAATGACTCAGAGAACAGTAACTTGCAGATTAAAATGTGTATTTCACCTCACTATAGCTTGTGGATTCTAGTGAATTTGTGAATTTTTTATTAGGATTCCTAATAACTAACGCCATAACGTCAACTAATATTCCTAGTGCCATGTCCTAATGCACAAAATAGTTGTGCCAAGTGCTATTTAAAATGTGTCCCATTGTATTTTTTGTCTAGAACCCAGAACGCAGAAAGTGATTTCACTGGGTACTGTAATGTTTCAGAGGTCGGCTGTATCAGATTTGCATCATGCCTTGTGGATACCGGAGGGTGTTCAGCTAGGCATCAGGTTGAGCTAAGAGAAAACTATAGCAGACCTCCAGTTGACTAACAGAAACAGCAGGAGAGAACAGGAGACTAAAGGGACTGCTCACTGTCAGTCAACAAGTAGTTAGGCATGGTGTGAGCAGACGCCTGGGGACATATTACTGATGTTGAGAGTAGAAAGTTTGGAGAGGTAGAGATGTAGAACCGGAGGAAGAGGTAGGAGAGGAAGAAGAGGTATAATATCTCTAGAAGGGATAGAAGAAGAGGTAGGAGGAAGAGGTAGGAGAGGAAGAAGAGGTATAATATCTAGAAGGGTTAGAATAAGAGGTAGGAGAGGTAGGAGAGGTAGAAGAGGTATAATATCTAGAAGGGGTAGAAGAAGAGGTAGGAGAGGTAGGAGAGGTAGAAGAGGTATAATATCTAGAAGGGGAAGAAGAAGAGGTAGAAGAGGTAGGAGAGGTAGAAGAGGTATAATATCTAGAAGGGGTAGAAGAAGAGGTAGAAGAGGTAGGAGAGGTAGAAGAGGTATAATATCTAGAAGGGGTAAAAGAAGAGGTAGAATAGGTAGAAGTAGGAGAGGTAGAATGGTTGGAGGAGAGGTAGGAGAGGTAGAAGAGGTAGGAGAAGTATAAGAGGTATAATATCTAGAAGGGGTAGAAGAAGAGGTAGGAGAGGTAGAAGAGGTAGGAGAGGTAGAAGGGTTGGAGGAGAGGTAGGAGGGGAAGAAGGGGTAGAGGAGGTAGGAGAGGTATAAGAGGTATAATATCTAGAAGGGGTAGACGAAGAGGTAGGAGAGGTAGAAGAGGTAGGAGAGGTAGAAGGGTTTGAGGAGAGGTAGGAGGGGAAGAAGGGGTAGAGGAGGTAGGAGAGGTATAAGAGGTATAATATCTAGAAGGGGTAGACGAAGAGGTAGGAGAGGTAGAAGAGGTAGGAGAGGTAGAAGGGTTGGAGGAGAGGTAGGAGGGGAAGAAGGGGTAGAGGAGGTAGGAGAGGTATAAGAGGTAGGAGAGGTATAAGAGGTAGGAGAGGAAGAGGTGGAGGAAGAGGTAGGAAAGGTAGAAGAAGAGGTAGAAGGAGAGGTAGAAGAAGGGGTACAAGGAGAGGTAGAAGAGTTAGGAGAGGTAGAAGAGGTAGAGGAGAGGTATAAGAGGTAGGAGAGGAAGAGGTGGAGGAAGAAGTAGGAAAGGTAGAAGAAGAGGTAAAAAAATAGGTAGAGGTAGAAGACGAGGTAGAAGAGGTAGAAAAAGAGGTAGAAGAGGCAGAGCAGAATCTCTAACGGGACATGCTGGGTGTGCCGAGGGGATTTTTGCCCCCCTAGCAACTCGGGGGTAGCCCTCATTCAATTCTTTGTCAATTACGTTGTCATCAAGCCATTTGGGGTTTTAAGGCTCAGAAGAGGAAGACAAGAAAAGGACAGGCTGATGTAATTAAAGTCATACACATTGAGCTCCTGTTGAGGAGATGGGGGGGCTTCATTAGGAGGAGAATGAAAGGCCGCCAACGAGGGAGTGTGTGTGTGTGTGTGTGTGTTATTTGAGGGGGGTTGAACAAGTGCAACAGTTTATCTCCCGCATGTGTCTTCTCACCAGCCATTCCTTTATGATTTTGTTTTGTCCCTCTCCTGCTCTGTCCCACAGTGTTGGGTCAAGAAGGGGGAGAGTTGCGAGAGAGGGATGGGGGATGAGGAGGAGGCTGGTTAGAGGGGCTGTTTGTCACTGTGAATGGGCTCAGGGTGGTTCACATCATCGGGGCATTGATGGCATCCCCTCCCCTGTTGTAAAACAAGGTCCTGTGTGCCTGCCTGAACACTGGGGCATTGTGTCTGCCCTCACAAGCACCATACCACCCAGAGTGTCCACATGCACAACCCCACCCCACCCATCCCCCTCTCTCTCTCTCCTCCACGCCTCATCCCTCCCCTCTCTCTATCCTCCACCCCTCTGTCTCTCTCTCCTCCACCCCTCTCTCTCTCTCTCTCCTCCCCCCTACCCTCTCTATCTCCTCCACGCCTCTCTCTCTCTTCCTCGCCTCACCCTCCCCCTCGCTCTCTCCCCCCTCAGCAGAGTGTGACCCAACAGGCTAGCCTAGCCTGACCGGAGCTGAATGAGGATCCAGGGAGGGGTCAACATGAGGAACTGAACTGCCGGGTGTAACACTAGATAGCAAGCTTTCATGGTAAAACATATAGGTTCAGTGGTTGGAAAAATGGGAAGAGGTCTATCCATGATATATAAGGGCACAAGGCGAGACCCAGTTGCAGACGCGGGAGGAAGATGGTTTGAGTCTTGATATTTATTAAACAATCCAAAAAAGGGTAGGCAAGAGAATGGTCGTGGTCAGGCAAAAGGTCAAAGCCAGATCAGAGTCGAGGAGATGCAGAGTGGCAGGGAGGCTCGAGGTCAGGGCAGGCAGAATGGTCAGGTAGGTGGGTATGGAGTCCAGAAAACAGACAAGGATCAAAAACCGGAAGGACTAGCAAAAGAGAATAGAAGCAGGAGTACGGGACAACTGCTGGTTGACTTCAAAAACATACAAGACGAACTGGCACAGAGAGACAGGAAACACAGGCATATATACACCGGGGAAAATAAGCGACACCTGGAGGGGTTGGAGACAATCACAAGACAGGTGAAACAGATCAGGGTGTGACCCCTCTAGAGACGCCACCTGGCATCCTACCTGGTGGAGGTAGGGTTGGGGTGTCAGCGGTGGAAGTCAGCGATGAGAGCTGGATGTTTCTAGCGGGAACGCAGCACCTCTCCTCTGGGCCGTAACCCTCCCAGGCAACCAGGTACTGGAAGCCCCTGCCCAATGGTCGAATGCCGGATGGCCATCAATGACATGGGGAGGTGGGGTTGGGCCTGAGGACAGAAGACAAAGGACTGTGAGACACAGACTTAATCCTAAACAGATGGAACGTAGGGTGAATACGGAGGGTACGGGGTAACAAAAGACAGATGGCAGTTCAACTAAGGAGATGGGAAACGAACCAAAGGAGGGGACAGTTTGCGGGACTCTACCTTCTACCTGAAGGGGCAGGTCCAGTGTGGACAGCCATACCCTCTGTCAAATGCGGTAGCAGGGAGCTGGAGTCCGGCAGCGGTCTGCTTGTTGACGATACCTGGAGTTGTTCTTGAGGAGCGCTACCTGAGCTCTTCTCCAGGTAGGACGAACATCTGGGCCGAGAGTACATTGACTTCCGGTTCTTGTTCTGGGAAGAGTGGGGGTTGATACCCCATAGAGCACTCAAAAGGGGAGAGTCCGGTGGCTGAACAGGGAAAGGTGTTCCGGGGCATATTCCACCCAGACCAGTTGTCGGCTCCAGGTAGTAGGGTTGTTAGAGACCAGGCATCTAAGGGCGGTCTCCAGGTCCTAGATAGCTCCGACTGGCATTCGACTGCGGATGGAACCCGGAGGACAGGCTGGCAGATGCCCCAATAAGGGGCATGGGTCCGGAGATCCTCAAAAGGTTCTACAGCTGCAACATCGAGAGCATCCTGACCGGTTGCATCACTGCCTGGTACGGCAATTCCGACCGCAAGGCACTTCAGAGGGTAGTGCGTACGGCCCAGTACATCACTGGGGCAAATCTGCCTGCCGTCCAGGATCTCTACACCAGGCAGTGTCAGAGGAAGGTCCTAAAAATTGTCAAAGACCCCAGCCACGACAGTCATAGACTGTTATCTTTACTATCGCATGGCAAGCGTTACCGGAGTGCCAAGTCTAGCACAAAAATTACTTTTCGTCTGAACCTTCGCCTGGACTTGCCCGCACGTCGTCAGTTTGGATTGTGTACTAAACGCGCAAACAAAAAGGAGGTATTTGGACATAAATTATGGACTTTATCGAACAAATCAAACATTTATTGTGGAACTGTAAATTGACTACTGAACATAACACGCCAATGTAAACTCAGATGTTTGGATATAAATATGAACTTTATCGAACAAAACATACATGTATTGTGTAACATGAAGTCCTATGAATGTCATCTGATGAAGATTATCAAAGGTTAGTGATTAATTTTGATCTCTTTTTATCTCTATTTCTGCTTTTTGTGACTCCTCTCTTTTGCTGGAAAAATGGCTATGTTTTTCTGTGACTAGGTACTGACCTAACATAATTGTTTGGTGTGCTTTCGTCGTAAAAGTTTACCTTTAAAATGGTGTAAAATACTTGTATGTTTGAGGAATTTTAATTATGGGATTTCTGTTGATTTGAATTTGGCGCCCAGCAATTTCAGTGGCTGTTGGCGAAGTGGGACGCTACCGTCCCACATATCCCAGATACATTCATGTACATACTACCTCAATTGGCCCGACCAACCAGTGCTCCCGCACATTGGCTGTAATGGGTGTTGTCGTCTGAAGAGGAAGAATTGGACCAAAGCGCAGCGTTGTAAGTGTTCATTACTCTTACTGAACTGAACACTGGAACAAAACAACAAAGAGAATAAATGAAACCGAAACAGTCCTATCAGGTGCAGAAAACACTAAACAGAAAATAACTACCCACAAAACATAGGTATGAAAAAGCTATGGTTCCCAATCAGAGACAACGATAGTCAGCTGTCCCTGATTGAGAACCATACCCGGCCAAAACAAAGAAATACAAAACATAGAAAAAAGAACGTAGAATTCCCACCCCAAATCACACGCTGAACAAACCAAAATAGAGACATAAAAAGCTCTCTAAGGTCAAGGTGTGACATTGGCTAACCGGGCTATCTGCATTGTGTCCCACCATCCTCCAACCCCTCTTTTTTTACGCTACTGCTACACTCTGTTCATCATATAGCATAGTCACTTTAACCATATGTACATGTACATACTACCTCGATAAGCCTGACAAATCAGTGTCTGTATATAGTCTTGCTACTCTTATTTTCAAATGTATTTTTACTGTTGTTTTATTTCTATACTTACACACACACACACACACACACACACACACACACACACACACCTTTTTTCGCACTATTGGTTAGAGCCTGTGAGTATGCATTTCACTGTAAGGCCTGTTGTATTTGGCGCACGTAACAAATCTACTTTGATTTGATTTGATTTGAACGCCTTCCAGAACTGAGACGAAAACTGAGGACCCCAGTCGGAAACCATACCCAACAGGAGTCCATGGATCCATGAGCTGGGCCGTTTCCTTGGCAGAAGGACGTTTGGGGAGAGGGATGAAATGAGCGGGTATGGCAGGAACCATGATGACAGTTCAGCATGGAGGAATGAGCCCATTCCAGGACACGGGACCGGACTGAGTTAGGGACAAACAGCCGTTTAGCCAATCCCCCTTCAGGTCCAGGCTGGGAACATTGTGCCTTGAGAACCAGGGTCTCAATAACCCAACCCACTGAGGCTGCAAGGCACGAGGTAGGGATAATGGTTTTAGAGACTGAGAGTTTGCCAGAGGAACTGTATAGGCGAGAGAGGGCATCAGGCTTCACATTATTGGACCCTGGGTGGTAGGAAATTGTGAAGTTGAATCTTGTAAACAGTAGAGCCCACCGGGCCTGTCTGGAGTTAAGGCATTTTTTTTTACTGATATTCCACATTTTTATTGTCAGTCCAGACCAAGAATGGCTGTTCTGCTCCTTCCAGCCAGTGCTTCCACTCTTCCAACGCCATCTTGACCGCCAGGAGTTCTTCGTTGCCTACATCGTAGTTCCTCTCTGCATGATTGAGACGATGGGACAGCAAGACAGAGGTATGACACTTTTGGTCCTGGGCAGATTGCTGGGACAGGATGGCCAGTATTCCAACATCAGAAGCATCAACCTCTACCACAAATTGACGGGACAGATCCGGATGGATGAGGATGGCTGCTGTGGTGAACCAATGCTTCAGGTCCACAAAGGCTCTGTCGACAGCTGGAGACCATGTGAACGGAACTTTATGAGAAGTGATTGCAGAGAGGGGGGGCGCCAGGGTGCTGTAACCCCGAATAAAACAGTTGTAGACGTTAGCAAAACCCAGCAAACGTTGCAAATGCACCCTGTACGTAGGATGAGGCCAATCCACCACTGTTTTCACCTTTCCAGGGTCCATCTGGACATTTCCCTCAACGATGACATATCCCAGAAAGGAGATTGTGGAGCGGTGGAATTCACACTTCTCTGCTTTTACGAATAACTGGCTCTCCAGCAGGCACTGAAGGACCTGTCTGACATGAAGAACATGTTCTTTGGCAGACCGGTAAAAAAAAACAGGATGTCGTCAAAACACAAACCGGTTTAGCATGTCCCGGAGCACAGCCTGGAAGACAGCGTCCAATTGGCATGACATGGTTCTCATAATGTCCGCTGGCTGTGTCGAATGCTGTCTTCCATACATCACCTTTGCGTATCCGAACCAGGTGGTAGGCATTCTGAAGGTCCAGCTGGGAAAAAAGGAGGTTGTGTGGGGACGGTCTAGAAATCCGAGACTTGACTTAAGCCCTGAGGTCGTTTCGGGGATGGCTGTTCTGTGTTGAGGAAATGGGAATGGCAGAATGGACTCCAACCCAGGGTGGAACTAGTGGTCCAGTCAATAACTGGGTTGTGTTTTTGGAGCCAAGAAAATCCCAAAACAACAGGAACATGGCGAGACTCAATGAGGAAAAGCTGTATAGCCTCACTGTGATTTCCTGAAACCCGCAGATTAACAGGAACAGTGCTGTGGGTAACTCTACCAATGGAGTGGTCGTCCAGTGCTCTAGCGTCCATAGGAACAGAGAGGAGTTGAGTGGGGATACCTAATTCAGGAACTAGGGTAGCGTCCATAAAATTATCATCCGCCCCAGAGTCAACGAGCACCCGGAGAGATTTAGACTGGTCTCCCCACAGCAGTATCCCAAAAAAAGGTAGGGTTGATGTGATTTAGAGGATTACCAGTCTGGCTCACCAGAGTACTTGTACCTACTACTGAAATAGGTATCTTTTAACTGGGCAGGTGGCTATGTAATGTCCCGCAGCCCCAGAGTACAGACAACTGTTGGAACTTAGCCTATGTGAACGTTCCCTATGCGATAATCTAGCTCTGCCCAGTTGCATAGGTTACACAGGTCTGACTCACCCGTCGCCGATGATTCTCGAGGGAGCTCAGGTGGCTTCGGATCCTCTCGGAAAAACAGCCTTCGGGGACTTCTGAATTCCTTCGAAGGTGAGCGAGCCACTGCGGATGAACGAGTGGCACCTATGCCAGACCTCATCTCACTCCTGCGTCCATCAATTCTAATGGTGAGGGCGATGAGGGAATCAAGGTCCCCTGGTAATTCCCGAGCAACTAGCTCATCTTTTACCACCTCAGATAATCCGTGAAGAAAGGTATCGAAAAGAGACTCCGGATTCCAGGCACTCTCGGTAGCCAACATGCGAAAGACAACAGCAAACAGAAAATCAATCGCGTAGTCTTCCACACTACAAGAGTATTGACATAATTCAAGAAGTTTTCAGGCCGTCTCTCTCCCGGATACCGGATAATCGAACACCTTCCTCACCTCTGCAGATGAAGACAAATGTCGGATTGTTGCTCCCAAACCTCCATAGCACCCTTCCCGACATTAGCATAATAATATACGCTATCTTCAACCGGTCCGAAGGGAACGATGATAGCTGTAGCTCAAAAATAAGAGAGTACTGAGAAGGAAAACCCCAGCAGGTACCAGGAATCCCAAAATATCGCTCAGGAGGAGGTAAGCGGGGTTCTCGGGGAGCCGGGTTAGGCTGTACAAACTCATCACTAATAGGGAAAACATTACTGGGTGGTTGGGGGTTCTCAGGGGTGGCAGATTGCCTACGAGTTAACTCCCTGATTTCTTCCATAATAGCCTTTAACCCATGGTCGTGGTGTTCTGTCGCGGAACTGAGCCCTTCCAAAAGGCCCTGTAGCAACTCCTCATGTCTCCTAATGGTGGCACCCTGCAGGGAGTCATGTAGTAACCACAAAAGTGTTAAACAAATCAAAATATATTTTACATTTGAGATTCTTCAAAGTAGCCAACCTTTGCCTTGATGACAGCTTTGCACACTCTTGGCATTCTATCAACCAGCTTCATGAGGTAGTCACCTGGAATGCATTTCAATTAACAGGTGTGCCTTGTTAAAAGTTAATTTGTAGAATTTCTTTCCTTGTTAATAAGTTTGAGCCAATCAGTGTGTCATTGTGTTGTGAAAAGGTAGGGGTTGTATACAGAAGATAGCCCTATTTGGTAAAAGACCAAGTCCATATTATGGCAATAACAGCTCAAATAAGCAAAGAGAAATGACAGTCCATCATTACTTTAAGACATGAAGGTCAGTCAATCTGGAAAATTTCAACAACTTCAACTTCTTCAAGTGCAGTCGCAAAAAACCATAACGTGCTATGATGAAACTGGCTCTCATGAGGACCGCCACAGGAAAGGAAGACACAGAGTTAACTGGCTCTCATGAGGACCGCCACAGGAAAGGAAGACTCAGAGTTAACTGGCTCTCATGAGGACCGCCACAGGAAAGGAAGACACAGAGTTAACTGGCTCTCATGAGGACCGCCACAGGAAAGGAAGACACAGAGTTAACTGGCTCTCATGAGGACCGCCACAGGAAAGGAAGACACAGAGTTACCTCTGCTGCAGTTCATTAGAGTTACCAGCTTCAGAAATTGCAGCCCAAATAAATGCTTCACGGAGTTCAAGTAACAGACACATCTCAACTGTTCAGAGACGTGAATAAGGCCTCCATGGTTGAATTGCTGCAAAGAAACCACTACTAAAGGACACCAATAGGAAGACGAGACTTGTTTGGGTCAAGAAACACGAGCAATGGACATCTGTCCTTTGGTCTGATGAGTCCAAATTTGAGATTTTTGGTTCCAACTGCCGTGTCTTTGTGATACACAGAGTAGGGGAAGGGATGATGTCTGCATGTGTGGTTCCCACCTTGAAGCATGGAGGATGAGGTGTGATGGTGTGGGGGTACTTTGCTGGTGACACTGTCTGTGATTTATTTAGAATTCATGGGAACACTTAAACAGCATGGCTACCACAGCATTCTGCAGCGATATACCGTCCCATCTGGTTCACGCTTAGTGGGACTATCATTTGTTTTTCAACAGGACAACAACCAACACACCTCCAGGCTGTGTAAGGGCTATTTGACCAATATGAAGAGTGATGGTGCTGCATCAGATGACCTGGCCTCCACAATCACACGAACTCAACACAAAAACCCTTGAATGAGTAGGTGTGTCCAACATTTTTACTGATACTGTATGTATTATGTCATGTTTAATGTGAACCCCAGGATGAGTAGCTGATGCTTTTGTAGCAGCCAATGGGAATCCTAATGAACACAGAATTATATCCAGGCAGAGGAGAGGGAACTGAGGGAAGGGGAGGGGTCAACAGGGAGGAACTATACCCAGGCAGAGGTGAGGGACCTGGGGGAAGGGGAGGGGTCAACAGGGAGGAACTATACCCAGGCAGAGGAGAGGGAACTGAGGGAAGGGGAGAGGTCAACAGGGAGGAACTATACCCAGGCAGAGGAGAGGGAACTGGGGGAAGGGGAGGGGGTTATATTGGGAAGGTGGACTGACGAAGGGATTTGATGAAAGAGGACAGGGAGGGAGGGAGGGAGGAAGGAAGGAAGGAAGGAAGGAAGGAAGGAAGGAAGGAAGGAAGGAAGGAAGGAAGGAAGGAAGGAAGGAAGGAAGGAAGGAAGGAAGGGAGGTAGGTAGGTAGGTAGGTAGGGAGGTAGGGAAGGAGGGAGGGAGGGAGGTAGGTAGGGAGGAAGGAAGGGAGGTAGTGAAGGAGGGAGGGAGGTAGGGAAGGAGGGAGGGAGGGAGGTAGGGAAGGAGGGAGGTAGGGAGGTAGGGGTAGAAGAAACGACAGGGGCAGCGTGGGACTGGCTCAGGGAGGCAGGGGGAGGGGCGTAAGGATTTAGAGGCTGGTGTTTTGGGGGCGTTCCCCCGGTTCCCCCTAACATGCTAGGTTAATGGGAAGATTGATGGATAGAGACGGCGAAACAAAACAGGGGGTGGCAAAAAAAAAGAATGGGAGAAAGGTTGAACGGTGGCTTATAGCTTGTATCTCAGGGAGGGAGGGAGGGAGGGTTGAGTCTTTGTGAGCGTGGGCAGTGAACAGTATGGATTTTTACTGCCCTAAGGGGGACGAGAGGGGGTTCCCTAATTACCAGGGAGGCCTGGAGGCCTGGAGAGCCGTGGTACAAGACAAGTGTGAGGGGCGGGAGAATGAGACAGGAAACAAGGGGGTAGAGGAGGTCAACGCTGACCACCTAAGATGTCCCCCCTAAAACCAAGCAACCCCACCCCCTCCTCTCCTCCCCTATTCTCCCCCATCCTCCCTCCCTCCCTCCCTTGCATCCCTCGCAAAACACAATGATGTAAATAAAAACATGTCCTGTTCTAAATCTGATAATTTACTGCCTGTCCCCTCACATGTCCATATCTCAGCCTGGTTACCAGGGGTTGAATGGGATGGGGGCCTTTGAGTTTGGAGGGCCAGGCCTGTGTCTCTGGATGAGAGGGTCCTCGACTACTGGAGCGCCTTGAAGAGGATCCCACCACAGCTACACAAACGCATTCACACATACACACACAGAAGCACACACACACACGCACACACACACACACACGCAGAAACGCGGAATAGCAGGTAGCTTAGCAGTTAGAGAGTTATGGCAGTAACTGAAAGGTTGCCGGTTCAAAAACCGAACCGGCGAAATGAAACATCTGCTGATGTGCCCTTGCGGAAGGCATTGATACGGGTAGACTCTGGCCGTGACGCCGCTCTCCGAGCATGTCTCAGGGGCAGTTGGGATAAGCAAACAATTCATTTTATTCACACACGTCATAATACACACATGTGTATGTGTGAAATAGGACAAATATAAGCACATACCTAATTATTACTACAATATGACCAGGTATTATCATCACCACCTTACCAACTGTACCCAGATGACCAGTTATCATCATCCCCTTACCAACTGTACCCATATGACCAGGTATTATCATCATCCCATTACCAACTGTACCCATATGACCAGTTAGGGCATCATCCCCTTACCAACTGTACCCATATGACCAGGTATTATCATCATCCCATTACCAACTGTACCCATATGACCAGTTAGGGCATCATCCCCTTACCAGCTGTACCCATATGACCAGGTATTATCATCATCCCATTACCAACTGTACCCATATGACCAGGTATTATCATCATCCCCTTACCAACTGTACCCATATGACCAGGTATTATCATCATCCCATTACCAACTGTACCCATATGACCAGTTAGGGCATCATCCCCTTACCAACTGTACCCATATGACCAGGAATTACTATCATCCCATTACCAACTGTACCCATATGACCAGTTAGGGCATCATCCCCTTACCAGCTGTACCCATATGACCAGGTATTATCATCATCCCCTTACCAACTGCACCCATATAACCAGGCATTATCATCATCCCCTTACCAACTGTACCCATATGACCAGGTATTATCATCATCCCCTTACCAACTGTACCCATATGACCAGGTATTATCATCATCCCATTACCAACTGTACCCATATGACCAGTTAGGGCATCATCCCCTTACCAGCTGTACCCATATGACCAGGTATTATCATCATCCCATTACCAACTGTACCCATATGACCAGGTATTATCATCATCCCCTTACCAACTGTACCCATATGACCAGGTATTATCATCATCCCATTACCAACTGTACCCATATGACCAGTTAGGGCATCATCCCCTTACCAACTGTACCCATATGACCAGGTATTACTATCATCCCATTACCAACTGTACCCATATGACCAGTTAGGGCATCATCCCCTTACCAGCTGTACCCATATGACCAGGTATTATCATCATCCCCTTACCAACTGCACCCATATGACCAGGTATTATCATCATCCCCTTACCAACTGTACCCATATGACCAGGTATTATCATCATCCCCTTACCAACTGTACCCATATGACCAGGTATTATCATCATCCCCTTACCAACTGTACCCAGATGACCAGGTATTATCATCATCCCCTTACCAACTGTACCCAGATGACCAGGTATTATCATCATCCCCTTACCAACTGTACCCATATGACCAGGTATTACCATCATCCCCTTACCAGCTGTACACATTATCAAACCGTCCTCATGCCTCACAGTTTAGTATTCTCCACAGGTCGGCCTGGGTCAAACCGTCCTCATGCCCACAGTTTAGTATTCTCCACAGGTCGGCCTGGGTCAAACCGTCCTCATGCCTCACAGTTTAGTATTCTCCACAGGTCTGCCTGGGTCAAACCGTCCTCATGCCTCACAGTTTAGTATTCTCCATAGGTCGGCCTGGGTCAAACCGTCCTCATGCCCACAGTTTAGTATTCTCCACAGGTCGGCCTGGGTCAAACCGTCCTCATGCCTCACAGTTTAGTATTCTCCACAGGTCGGCCTGGGTCAAACCGTCCTCATGCCCACAGTTTAGTATTCTCCACAGGTCGGCCTGGGTCAAACCGTCCTCATGCCCACAGTTTAGTATTCTCCACAGGTCGGCCTGGGTCAAACCGTCCTCATGCCTCACAGTTTAGTTTTCTCCACAGGTCGGCCTGGGTCAAACCGTCCTCATGCCCACAGTTTAGTATTCTCCACAGGTCGGCCTGGGTCAAACCGTCCTCATGCCCACAGTTTAGTTTTCTCCATAGGTCGGCCTGGGTCAAACCGTCCTCATGCCCACAGTTTAGTATTCTCCACAGGTCGGCCTGGGTCAAACCGTCCTCATGCACACAGTTTAGTATTCTCCACAGGTCGGCCTGGGTCAAACCGTCCTCATGCCCACAGTTTAGTATTCTCCACAGGTCGGCCTGGGTCAAACCGTCCTCATGCCTCACAGTTTAGTATTCTCCACAGGTCGGCCTGGGTCAAACCGTCCTCATGCCTCACAGTTTAGTATTCTCCACAGGTCGGCCTGGGTCAAACCGTCCTCATGCCTCACAGTTTAGTATTCTCCACAGGTCGGCCTGGGTCAAACCGTCCTCATGCCCACAGTTTAGTATTCTCCACAGTTCGGCCTGGGTCAAACCGTCCTCATGCCTCACAGTTTAGTATTCTCCACAGGTCGACCTGGGTCAAACCGTCCTCATGCCTCACAGTTTAGTATTCTCCACAGGTCGGCCTGGGTCAAACCGTCCTCATGCCCACAGTTTAGTATTCTCCACAGGTCGGCCTGGGTCAAACCGTCCTCATGCCCACAGTTTAGTATTCTCCACAGGTCGGCCTGGGTCAAACCGTCCTCATGCCCACAGTTTAGTATTCTCCACAGGTCGGCCTGGGTCAAACCGTCCTCATGCCCACAGTTTAATATTCTCCACAGGTCGGCCTGGGTCAAACCGTCCTCATGCCTCACAGTTTAGTATTCTCCACAGGTCGGCCTGGGTCAAACCGTCCTCATGCCTCACAGTTTAGTATTCTCCACAGGTCGGCCTGGGTCAAACCGTCCTCATGCCTCACAGTTTAGTATTCTCCACAGGTCGGCCTGGGTCAAACCGTCCTCATGCCCACAGTTTAGTATTCTCCACAGGTCGGCCTGGGTCAAACCGTCCTCATGCAACACAGTTTAGTATTCTCCACAGGTCGGCCTGGGTCAAACCGTCCTCATGCCCACAGTTTAGTATTCTCCATAGGTCGGCCTGGGTCAAACCGTCCTCATGCCCACAGTTTAGTATTCTCCATAGGTCGGCCTGGGTCAAACCGTCCTCATGCCCACAGTTTAGTATTCTCCACAGGTCGGCCTGGGTCAAACCGTCCTCATGCCCACAGTTTAGTATTCTCCATAGGTCGGCCTGGGTCAAACCGTCCTCATGCCCACAGTTTAGTTTTCTCCACAGGTCGGCCTGGGTCAAACCGTCCTCATGCCCACAGTTTAGTATTCTCCACAGGTCCTCGCCACAATGCTACTTTATTTTCATTCTCTCCATCCCATCTGCTGTGTGTGTGTGTGTGTGTGTGTGTGTGTGTGTGTGTGTGTGTGTGTGTGTGTGTGTGTGTGTGTGTGTGTGTGCTTTCATTGGCACACACCTCTGACATTCACCTTGACAGAGAGTGAGAGAGAGAGAGAGAAGGGAAGGAAGGAAGGAGAAGGGAGAGAGGGAGAGAGAGAGAACGAGAGAGAGAGAGAGATAGGGAGGGAAGGAGAAGGGATAGAGGGAGAGAGAGAGAGAGAAAGAGAGGGAGAAGGGATAGAGGGAGAGAGAGGAAGAGAGAAGGAGAGAGAGAAGGAGAGAGAGAAGAGGAGAGAGTGAGAGAGAGAGAGGGAAGGATAAGGAGAGAGAGAGAGAGAAGGAGAGCGTGCCACCAGTCTCACCTGCCAGTGCTACCATGGCAGAGAAAAACAGACTCAGCTAAGAAATCTAAACTGCAGCATTGTGAAGAACAAGGAATGAAGGGCAATGGGAGGGAGGGAGAGGGTCTTGTTAAGGGAGAAAATACTCTCTCTATTCCCTGTGTAAATCAGCGTGCTTGTTGAAGACAGACAGGTCTAAGAAGCTCCAGTCCTGCCAGTAAAGAGCCTCCCGCCCGGCTGCCCAGGCAGCTGCACCCTGCTCTGTGCCCACTGCAGCGAGGGAGGGAGGGAGGGAGGGAGGGAGGGAGGGAGGGAGGGAGGGAGGGAGGGAGGGAGGGAGGGAGGGAGGGAGGGAGGGAGAGAGAGAGAGAGAGGGAGAGAGGGAGAGAGAGAGGGAGAGAGAGAGAGAGTCAGAGTAGAGAGAGAGAGAGAGTCAGAGTAGAGAGAGTGAGTGAGTGAGTGCATGGGGGAGAAAGAGAGGAGGGGTGAGAAAGAGAGAGCTTTGTGTGAGGGCATGGGGTGGCATGGCCTGGAATGTGAAACCGTTGGGCTTCATTGAGACTAAGGGGAGTTGGGAGAAGACAGGGAGCCATGCTGGTGTCCTAGTATTTTGTTGCTGGGTGGAATGTGGCGTGGTGTGGAGAAGTACTATTCATTGTGTTACCGTTGAGATCAGGACCACTGACCCACTGTAGAGAATACTGACCCGCTGTAGTGAATACTGACCCACTGTAGTGAATACTGACCCACTGTAGAGAATACTGACCCACTGTAGAGAACTCTGACCCACTGTAGTGAATACTGACCCACTGTAGTGAATACTAACCCACTGGAGTAAATACTGACCCACTGTAGTGAATACTGACCCACTGTAGAGAATACTGACCCACTGTAGAGAATATTGACCCACTGTAGTGAATACTGACCCACTGTAGTGAATATTGACCCACTGTAGTGAATACTGACCCACTGTAGTGAATATTGACCCACTGTAGTGAATACTAACCCACTGGAGTAAATACTGACCCACTGTAGTGAATACTGACCCACTGTAGTGAATACTGACCCACTGTAGTGAATACTGACCCACTGTAGTGAATACTGACCCACTGTACTGAATACTAACCCACTGGAGTAAATACTGACCCACTGTAGTGAATACTGACCCAATGTAGAGAATACTGACCCACTGTAGTGAATACTGACCCACTGTAGAGAATACTGACCCACTGTAGAGAATACTGACCCACTGGAGTAAATACTGACCCACTGTAGAGAATACTGACCCACTGTAGAGAATACCGTCCCTCTATAGTGAACAATGTCCTACTGCTAGAAACAAGCTGGTTGGCAGTCTGTCGCAGTGTGTTAAATCATTACACACACACACACACACACACACACACACACACACACACACACACACACACACACACACACACACACACACACACACACACACACACACACACACACACACACACACACACACACACACACACACACACACACACACACACACACACACACACACACACACACACACACACACCATTTTCATCCTATGCAGTCAGTTAACAAGTTAACATCTCACTCTGTGATGGCACCTGCGGTGTTGTGCGTGATTGCACACATGATCTGCGTTCATTCAAGCGCATGTGTGTGTGTTTAGCAGGCAGATGGTAAAGAACGGACTGGGCTGTGCTGAAAGAGAGAGAGAGAGAGGCTGTGCTGAGGGAGAGAGAGAGAGAGAGAGAGAGAGAGAGAGAGAGAGAGAGAGAGAGAAAGAGAGAGAGACGCTGTGCTCAGAGAGACTGCTGAGAGAGAGAGAGAGAGAGAGAGAGAGAGAGAGGAGAGAGAAAGAGAGAGAGAGAGAGAGATAGGCTGTGCTTAGAGAGGCTGTGCTGAGAGAGAGAAGCTGTGTTGAGAGAGAGAGGCTGTGTTGAGAGAGAGAAGCTGTGTTGAGAGAGAGAAGCTGTGTTGAGAGAGAGAGGCTGTGCTGAGAGAGAGAAGCTGTGTTGAGAGAGAGAGGCTGTGCGAGAGAGAGAGAGAGAGAGAGAGAGAGGGGCTGTGCTGAGAGAGAGAGAGAGAGAGAGAGAGAGAGAGAGAGAGAGAGAAAGAAAGAGGCTGTGCTGAGAGAGAGAGAGACAGAGACAGAGGGAGTGCTACATGGAGTCTGTAATGAGGTGTCTGGCAGAGGGACACTAATGGGCTCTGTGTTTACAGAGACTCACGCACACTGTTACCATCACACCTTCTAACTCCACTCAACACCCTCTCACCACACCACACACCCACCACACACCCTCTCACCACACCACACCACACACACACACCATACACCCACCACCCACACCATACACACACCGGACACACCCACCACCCACACCATACACACACCACACACACCCACACACCATACACACACCAGCCACACCACACACACCCACACACACCATACACACACCAGCCACACCACACACACCGGACACACACACCAGCCTCACCATACACAAACCCACCACACACCCACCACCCACACCATACACGCACCACACACACCCACACACCATACACACACCACCCACACCATACACACACCAGCCTCACCATACACACACCACCCACACCGGACACACCCACCAGCCTCACCATGCACACACCACCCACACCATACACACACCACCCACACCATGCACACACCACCCACACCATACACACACCACCCACACCATACACACACCACCCACACCATGCACACACCAGCCTCACCATACACACACCACCCACACCATACACACACCGGACACACCCACCAGCCTCACCATACACACATACCCCCCACACCAAACACACACCACCCACACCAAACACACACACACACACACACACACACACACACACACACACCACCCTTTACTCCCACTCCACACAGGCCTGTGTCTGACTGACAGCACTGACTGAAGGTTGATCAGTTCATCCACAGAGATACAGGGCGCAGTAGATGTAACGGAATGTGTTTGTGTGTTTGTCAAGTGACAGAAACGTCTGTCTACCATTTTATACACACTGTACTTACACTTTGGTTACATCCAACTTTGTTGAATTTTTTAAAATTAATTACATTTTGGACTCAAGTAAAATGCAAAACACCCAACAGTGTCAGCTGTGATTCGTTACTCGATCGTTAATAGTTACCATCAATTCCAAAATCATGATTCATGACACATAGACAGGATACGGATGATGGTGATGATGATGCAATCTGTCGTCTCCCCTCCATGTGCACTCTGACCCCCTCACAACCTCCTAGTGACCTCACAGGGATTTGGGGGAAGCCCTCTCTATAACCTCATCAATTAGAACTCAGAGAGAGCGAGAGAGGGAGAGAGAGGTGGGGAGACAGAAACAGAGAGAGAGAGAGGTGGAGTGAGAGAGCAAGAGAGCGAGACAGAGAGAGAGAGAAAGGTGGAGTGAGAGAGCAAGAGAGAGAGAGAGAGAGAGAGGTGAGAGAAAGAGAGAGAGGGAGAGAGAGGTGGAGAGAGAGAGAGATAGTTTTGGGGAAGCCCTCTCCATGACCTCACCAATTAGAACTCAGAGAGAGCGAGAGAGGGAGACAGAAACAGAGAGAGAGGTGGAGTGAGAGAGCAAGAGAGAGAGAGAGAGAGAGAGGTGGAGTGAGAGAGCAAGAGAGAGAGAGAGGGAGAGAGGCGAGAGAGAGAGGTGGAGAGAGATAGTTTTGGGGAAGCCCTCTCCATGACCTCATTAATTACAGCTGGGACAGCTGTAAGTTAACAATTTTTCTCTCTCTCTGAGCTCCATTTTCCTCTCCTTCTCTCATCCCCCCCCCCCCCCCCCCCTCTCTCAATTTCTATTTAAGGGCTCTATTGGCATGGGAAACATATCTTTACATTGCCACGGCAAGTGAAATAGATAATAAACAAAAGTGAAAAAACGAACAGTAAACATAATTTTGCACGCCCAATTTTTCAGTTTTTGATTTGTTAAAAAAGTTTGAAATATCCAATAAATGTCGTTCCACTTCATGATTGTGTCCCACTTGTTGTTGATTCTTCACAAAAAATACAGTTTTATATCTTTATGTTTGAAGCCTGAAATGTGCCAAAAGGTCGCAAAGTTCAAGGGGGCCGAATACTTTCGCACGGCACTGTATGTCTGGTAAACGCATTTATGTCTTCTGCTTTGAAAGTGGTGTGGTGGCACCAAATTGAAAAGTACTGTGGCAAATACTGTCTTCCCACACTCTTTCTGACGACTCTGGTTGTGTGTGTGTGTGTGTGTGTGTGTGTGTGTGTGTGTTTTGAAAGCCTAATTCTCTCTGCTATCAGGGTATTGTTTGATGTATGGTTGAATGTGTGGTAGTGTTGGCCCACTGTCTCAGCCTCCATTCACCACAACAGCATTGTACTGAGCCTAATCTGGTGCCCATGCTGGGAAGGCCCAATGAGATCACACAACTGTGTGTGAATGTGTGTTTGTGCGTGTGTGTTTGTGCGTGTGAGTGTGCCTGCAACAAGGTATCACGGTCTGACTTCAGTATTCAACGTTTGTCTGGGGGGCGGGGGGAATAAACGTAACATTTCATGTCCAGTGGACGGTATTGAAGTTATCTCCTGACGTCCTGTGGACCTAGACAAATGTTGAATTCTGAAGTCGATCTGATGTGACCTGGCTGATGTGACCTGGCTGATGTGACCTGGCTGATGTGTGACCTGGCTGATGTGTGACCTGGTTATTGTGTGACCTGGCATATGTGACCTGGCTGATGTGACCTAGCTGATGTGTGACCTGGCTAATGTGACCAAGCTGATGTGACCTGGCTGATGTGTGACCTGGCTGGTGTGACCTGGTTATTGTGTGTGCGTGCTTGATGTGTGAAAGAGAGAGAGATGGAGAGAGAAAAAGATGGACGCAGTGCATGTGTTTGAGTGAAACGTTTTACTTTGGCTGATCTATATGTGTTAAAATGCACATGTACATTTTCTATACTGATGTCAGACAGTAAATAATTATGCTGCCTAATTTAGTTTGTGAACCAGCCAGCCAGACAGCCAGCCAGCCAGCCAGCCAGCCAGACAGACAGCCAGACAGTGTGAGATTCAGAGAAAAATAGGCTCCCTCACTCAGAGACAGAGAGAAAGGCGAGCGAGAGAGTTAAGAAGCTTGATCTCTGATTCTGTTAAATATGAAAATCCCGCCTGGTGGTCCTCTCTCTCTCTCTCTCTCTCTTCGAAAGACCCCCACTGTCCAACTCCCCCTTCCCAAGGAGGGGCAGGGGATCTGGGCTACTTTTGGGAGGCTTAATGTCCTGCAGACTTCATTCCCCTGGTTGATTATCTCAGAGAGAATAGAGAGAGAAGAAGAGGTCCATTCCTGTCCCATATGTTTAAGGCACTGGCCTTTCAATCAGTCCAGTCCATAGAGTGGAGGTACAGCTTAGTGAACCTGTAAACCCAGGGCTCTTAGTCCCATCAAGTATCTCTTGTTTTGTTCAATTTGTCTCTTAGGGCTGAATTCCAACTTAAGAGAAAATGTAAATGCCAACTAAGAATACCTTCTATCACCCAGATACAGCACTGACATATGGTCATTGTTAGGTAGCTTTATGTGTGTATGTATGTATGAGTAGGTGCTCACAGAGTATTATAATCTGGGTAGTTCGAGACCTGAATGCTGATTGGCTGACAGCCGTGGTATATCAGACCGTATACCACGGGAATGACAAAACATGTATTTTTACTGCTCTAATTACATTGTTAACCAGTTTATAATAGCAATAAGGCTCCTTGGGGGTTTGTTATATATGACCAATATACCACGGCTAATTGTTGTATCCAGGCACTCCTTGGGCTGCATTGCTTAATTATACACACAAACAGTCCATTAAGATATCCAGGGCTCAGTGTCTGCTATTACACTCACATTACATTTGAGTCATTTAGCCAAACGCTCCTATCCTGGGCGTCTGTCGGTCCTATCCTGTGCGTCAATCATTCCTATCCTGGGCGTCAGTCACTGCTATCCTGGGCGTCAATCACTCCTATCCTGGGCGTCAGTCACTCCTATCCTGGGCGTCAATCATTCCTATCCTGGGCACCACTCACTCCTATCCTGGGCACCAGTCACTCCTATCCTGGGCGTCAGTCACTCCTATCCTGAGTGTCAGTCACTCCTATCCAGGGTCTCAATCGCTCCTATCCTGGGCGTCAGTCGCTGCTATCCTGAGTGTCAGTCGCTGCTATCCTGAGTGTCAGTCACTGCTATCCTGAGTGTCAGTCACTGCTATCCTGAGTGTCAGTCACTCCTATCCTGGGCGTCAGTCGGTCCTATCCTGAGTGTCAGTCGCTGCTATCCTGAGTGTCAGTCACTCCTATCCAGGGCGTCAGTCGCTCCTATCCTGAGTGTCAGTCGCTCCTATCCAGGGCGTCAGTCGCTCCTATCCAGGGCGTCAGTCGCTCCTATCCAGGGCGTCAGTCGCTCCTATCCAGGGCGTCAGTCACTCCTATCCTGGGCGTCAGTCACTCCTATCCAGGGCGTCAGTCGCTCCTATCCAGGGTGTCAGTCACTCCTATCCTGAGTGTCAGTCACTCCTATCCAGGGCGTCAGTCGCTCCTATCCTGGGCGTCAGTCACTCCTATCCTGAGTGTCAGTCGCTCCTATCCTGGGCGTCAGTCACTCCTATCCTGGGCGTCAGTCACTCCTATCCTGAGTGTCATCCACTCCTATCCTGAGTGTCATCCACTCCTATCCTGAGTGTCAGTCACTCCTATCCTGAGTGTCATCCACTCCTATCCTGAGTGTCATCCACTCCTATCCAGGGCGTCAGTCGGTCCTCTTAGGCGAGGAAACCACATGTCAAAGTAAGCAAATGTTTTCCTCAATAATAAGCTATCAGCACTATATTATGCATCTGACCGTAACATATCAGCTTTAGAGAAGAAGAAGGGGGGTTATGCTATAGAGGGATTAGGGGAGGTGGTCTGGCCGTGTTTCAGCAGCAGATCGGACGTCTGTTCTCCCCTAGTCGAGGTGTGGGACCCCCTGGGGGGGGGGGGGGGGGGGGCTTTTTGTCCAGAGGGAACTGTCCCTACCCACGTCTGCCATTCAGCCCGCAATGTCAATCAGCATATGGTTAATCCACCCCCAATGGCTTCGTGTAACCAGAAAATCCAACCTTTCATCGCAGCATTCTCCGAGGGGCCAAAGTGATTCAGATGTAATGTCCCCTCTCCCTCCACAACAGGGGGGAGGTGGAGAGGACAGGCACACAGGGCCGATTAGGATACATCAGCCTTCAGAAATTACCCATATGTCAAGAAGAGAGAGACATGGTGGGCAGAGGTGGGCAGGGGAGAGAGGAGAGATGGAGAGAAAGGTGAGGGTTGGACATGACGGTAATAGTTTTGGTTTCCCCTCAGAATAATAATAATAAGGAAGTAACAGAGATTTCCATGTTGACCAGGTAACAGAGATCTCCATGTTGACCATGTTCTCACCAGTGACCAGGTTCTCACCAGTGACCTGACAGTAGAAAAGACAAACAATAGAGCCTGATGCCAACTACCCCAGGTTAACTGTTCCCAATGACCCTGATGCCAAGTACCCCGGGTTAACTGTTCCCAATGACCCTGATGCCAAGTACCCGGGTTCAACTGTTCCCAATGAGCCTGATGCCAAGTACCCCGGTTCAACTGTTCCCAATGGGCCTGATGCCAAGTACCCCGGTTCAACTGTTCCCAATGAGCCTGATGCCAAGTACCCCGGTTCAACTGTTCCCAATGAGCCTGATGCCAAGTACCCCGGTTCAACTGTTCCCAATGAGCCTGATGCCAAGTACCCCGGTTCAACTGTTCCCAATGAGCCTGATGCCAAGTACCCCGCGTTAACTGTTCCCAATGAGCCTGATGCCAAGTACCCCGGGTTAACTGTTCCCAATGACCCTGATGCCAAGTACCCCGGTTCAACTGTTCCCAATGACCCTGATGCCAAGTACCCCAGGTTAACTGTTCCCAATGACCCTGATGCCAAGTACCCCAGGTTAACTGTTCCCACATGGACTGATGCCAAGTACCCCGATTCAACTGTTCCCAATGTGCCTGATGCCAAGTACCCCAGGTTAACTGTTCCCAATGAGCCTGATGCCAAGTACCCCGGTTCAACTGTTCCCAATGAGCCTGATGCCAAGTACCCCGGTTCAACTATTCCCAATGAGCCTGATGCCAACTACCCCAGGTTAACTGTTCCCAATGGGCCTGATGCCAAGTACCCCGGGTTAACTGTTCCCAATGAGCCTGATGCCATGTACCCCAAGTTAACTGTTCCCAATGACCCTGATGCCAAGTACCCCAGGTTAACTGTTCCCAATGACCCTGATGCCAAGTACCCCAGGTTAACTGTTCCCACATGGACTGATGCCAAGAACCCCGGGTTAACTGTTCCCAAATGGACTGATGCCAAGTACCCCGATTCAACTGTTCCCAATGAGCCTGATGCCAAGTACCCCAGGTTAACTGTTCCCAATGAGCCTGATGCCAAGTACCCCGCTTCAACTGTTCCCACTGTAACTCCTAGCTCACATAGTTATGGAAGCTGGGAAAGCCAGTATGAGGGCCTGTGACATCTCAGGCTGCAATGAATGGTGGCCGGTGCTCTGTTTTTGGTTAGCACTTTTTAGCGCTTTACACTAGCACTTTATATTTACAGTAGCACTTTACACTGGCACTTTACATTTACAGTATAACTTTACAGTAGCACTTTACACTAACAGTAGTACTTTACACTAGCACTTTACACTTACAGTAGCACTTTACACTAGCACTTTATATTTACAGTAGCACTTTACACTAGCACTTTACATTTACAGTAGCACTTTACAGTAGCACTTTGCACTTACAGTAGTACTTTACACTAGCACTTTATATTTACAGTAGCACTTTACACTAGCACTTTACATTTACAGTATAACTTTACAGTAGCACTTTACACTAACAGTAGTACTTTACACTAACAGCAGGACTTTACACTAATGCTTTACACTAGCACTATAGACTTTACATTAGTACTTTACACAAGCACTTTACACTTACAGTAGAGCTTTATACTAATGGTTTACACTAGCACTTTACACTTACAGTAGAGCTTTATACTAATGCATTACACTAGCACTTTACACTTACAGTAGAGCTCTATACTAATGCTTTACACTAGGACTTTACACTTACAGTAGAGCTTTATACTAATGCATTACACTAGCACTTTACACTTACAGTAGAGCTTTACATTAGTACTTTACACTAGCACTTTACAATAGTACTTTACACTAGCACTTTACACTTACAGTAGAGCTTTATACTAATGCTTTACACTAGCACTTTACACTTACAGTAGAAATTTATACTAATGCTTTACACTAGCACTTTACACTTACAGTAGAGCTTTACACTAATGCTTTACACTAGCAGTAGAGCTTTATACTAATGCTTTACACTAGCACTTTACACTTACAGTAGAGCTTTACACTAATGCTTTACACTAGCAGTTTACACTTACAGTAGAGACTTATACTAACGCTTTACACTTACAGTAGAGCTTTACACTAATGCTTTACACTAGCACTTTACACTTACAGTAGAGCTTTATACTAATGCATTACACTAGCACTTTACACTTACAGTAGAGCTTTATACTAATGCATTACACTAGCACTTTACACTTACAGTAGAGATTTATACTAATGCTTTACACTAGCACTTTACACTTACAGTAGAGCTTTACATTAGTACTTTACACTAGCACTTTACACTAGCCCTTTACACTTACAGTAGAGATTTATACTAATGCATTACACTAGCACTTTACACTTACAGTAGAGCTTTACACTAATGCTTTACACTAGCAGTTTACACTTACAGTAGAGATTTATACTAACGCTTTACACTTTACACTTACAGTAGAGCTTTACACTAATGCTTTACACTAGCACTTTACACTTACAGTAGAGCTTTATACTAATGCATTACACTAGCACTTTACACTTACAGTAGAGCTTTTTACTAATTCTTTACACTAGCACTTTACACTTACAGTAGAGCTTTATACTAATGCATTACACTAGCACTTTACACTTACAGTAGAGCTTTACATTAGTACTTTACACTAGCACTTTACAATAGTACTTTACACTAGCCCTTTACACTTACAGTAGAGCTTTATACTAATGCTTTACACTAGCACTTTACACTTACAGTAGAGCTTTATACTAATGCTTTACACTAGCACTTTACACTTACAGTAGAGCTTTATACTAATGCTTTACACTTACAGTAGAGCTTTATACTAATGCATTACACTGGCACTTTACACTTACAGTAGAGCTTTATACTAATGCATTACACTAGCACTTTACACTTACAGTAGAGCTTTATACTAATGCATTACACTAGCACTTTACACTTACAGTAGAGCTTTATACTAATGCTTTACACTAGCACTTTACACTTACAGTAGAGCTTTACATTAGTACTTTACACTATCACTTTACAATAGTACTTTACACTAGCACTTTACACTTACAGTAGAGATTTATACTAATGCATTACACTAGCACTTTACACTTACAGTAGAGCTTTACATTAGTACTTTACACTATCACTTTACACGTTTGGTTATTCTTTTGAGCTTGGATGAAGTATATCTCTCCTTGTTTTTTTCCCTTTTATTGTTTGAGTAACGCAATTCTACCATTTAGAAGACCTGTTCACTCAGTAGGAGTGGCGGAAACTACTACCCAGTCCCACAGTCCCACAGTCCCAGTGTCTATCACCCCCCAACAAGCCTGAATAGAGCTGCACCACTCAGACCCTCCTGTCCTGCTTTAAGTACCTATCTGTCAACTTAATCTGCTCCTTACATGGACACTGGACACGCCCTCCGCTAATGAGAACAAATCCCTCTCTCCTTCTCTCTTTCCCCCATCATTCTGTCAGACTATTCTCTGACGTGTCTCTCTCCCCTGGACTCGACCCTTTTGCTTCCTGCCTTTTGATACCGGCTCTACAACTTTAGTTTCTGCTGGTTACTGACACATAGATCATACTAATCAGTCCTATTAGCCAAAGTGCAATCATTGCATAATAAAATAGACAGACTACGAGCACGTATTTCCTACCAATGGAACATTAAAAACTGTGAACATATTGTTTCACCGAGTAGTGGCTGAACGACGAACCGGTGCCCCCGGCACATTGACTCTGTACCGGTACCCCCATGGAAATAGCCTTGCCATTGTTATTTTACTGCTGCTCTTTAATTAGTTGCTACTTTTTATTTGTTATTTTTTACTTAACACTTATTTTTCCTAAAACTGCACTGTTGGTTAAGGGTTTGTAAGTAAGCAGTTCACTGTGAGGTCTACACCTGTTGTATCCAGCGCGTGACGAATACAATTTGATTTGATTTGAACGTCATTTTCCCGCACTAATCCTGATCTGTGTAGTTAACAGAACAGCCGGTCTTGGGGAAGACATGCTGAAGAGACATATCTTATATGGGGTATTGAAACACAATGCAGCTTGCTATTGGACAAACAGACATCACATGTCACATCCTACATGTCTGTCTATCCTTCTGTCGGTTTGTCAGTTTGTCTGTCAATCAATCTCTGTCCATCACGTCGAGTCCCCAATTTCCTACACAGAGTAAAAGAGGATATGTCACTGTTCAAATCAACACCTATCTCCATCCGCATCTCTGTCCCCGTCCCCATATCTGTCCCGTCCCTGTCTCTGTCCCCGCCTCTGTCCCCGCCTCTGTCCCCGCCTCTGTCCCCGCCTCTGTCCCCGCCTCTGTCCCCGCCTCTGTCCCCGTCTCTGTCCATCCCCGTTTTTGTCCCCGCCTCTGTCCCCGTCTCTGTCCATCCCCGTTTTTGTCCCCGCCTCTGTCCCCGCCTCTGTCCCCACCTCTGTCCCCACCTCTGTCCCCGCCTATGTCCCCGCCTCTGTCCCATCCCCGCCTCTGTCCCCGCCTCTGTCCCCATCTTTGTCCCCGCCTCTGTCCATGTCTCTGTCCCCATCTCTGTCTGTCTCCCTCACCAGTCCTCCTTTGACCTCTTCCTCAGCCCACCGCCCCGTCTGCATGTCTCCACGGGGACGACCCTGTCATTAAAAGATAACCATTGTTCTTATTAATTAATGAGGGTGTTTTGGAGGGTGATAAACAAGGATTAGCATATTCATGAGGCGGACAGCTTTCAGACAGCTTTGAGCGAATCAGACAGGTCTGTTTTCGCCCTGTGTTTTTGTTTTTCTCCATACGTAACCCCATTTGTAGGGTCTATCGACTACCCCACTCCTATTAGTGGGTATGATCCTTCCTGGTTTGGTCTGGTAGATAGAGAGAGAGAGGGAGGGAGGGAGGGGGAGAGAGAGAGGGGGAGGGAGGGGGGAAAGAGAGAGGGGGAGGGAGGGGGGAAAGAGAGAGCAGGGGAAGGGACATATATATATATCCCATCTCTCTCTCTCTCTGTAGATATATATATATATATATATATATAGAGAGAGGGGGGGTAGAGAGATAGAGAGAGAGAAAGAGAGAAAGAGAGAAAGAGAGAAAGAGAGAGAGAAAGCGAGAAAGCGAGAAAGAGAGAAAGAGAGAAAGAGAGAAAGAGAGACAGAGAGACAGAGAGACAGAGAGACAGTGTTACGAATCCCTTTTGGCCCGACAGTCTAGGGGGGATGGTAATGAGACGCGTAACATAACTCATGCAAATTATAATTGTGACAAAGTAAAAGTGTGAACGTAATAACCAGGACAACTGAAATCTACCGTCAAACTCAAGGTTTATTTGATAAACACACGGTAATGGGGGGGGAGCAGGAAAAGGGGCTGAGCTGGACCCAAGGAAAGAAACAATAAGTATTCAAAACACCCCTAAGCTAGACTAGCCTACTTTAACAACAGCTAACTAACTAACCAAAAATACAGTGGGTGGTCCGCCCAGTTCTAACTAGTGTGTTTTAACAAAGTTTACCTACGGGTAGTGTATGCCCATGGGCGACTTGTCTTGTTTTCCCCTTTTCCCACCAGCAACAAACAAACACCATAACCAAAACAATACTCACAGGTGATGACAAAGTGCTATGGAGATGCTCAAACAAAAGAGAGGTTAATTAATACACAGAGAGCGAGCGAAGAACAGAGATCTACAAACATGGCATTTACAAAGAGATTGAGCTCCTGAAATCTATGAAGAACAGCAATCTACCAACATGGCATTTACAAAGAGATTGAGCTCCAGAGCAAACAAATGATGGGGTTTTTAAACCATGGGGAAGGAACTGTGATAGGGTAGGAAACAGGAGGAGGTGTGTCTTCTGATTGATGGGTTGATTGTTGACCGATTGGGGAGTGATGATTTTCACCTGTGAGGGGAGAATGAGAGAAAAGAAAAAACACACACAGGATACACACACACAGGATAACTGTATCCGTAACAGACAGAGAGAGAGAGAGAGAGAGACAGACAGAGAGAGACAGAGAGAGAGAGACAGAGAGAGAGAGACAGAGAGAGAGAGAGACAGAGAGAGACAGAGCGAGACAGAGAGAGAGAGAGAGACAGAGAGAGAGAGAGAGAGAGAGAGAGGACGAGACTCAAACGGCTGCATTTTATGGTAGAGTAATAAAGTGAACCTGGTTTACCAGCTGAATTGGTTAGGTTTACAAACTGATTTTCATGCCTTGTTACAACTTTACTCACCATCTATTCACAATGAACAATGACTGTTACCAGGCAGATATCGCTCAAAATTGACTTCGAAACTGGATGTCTGTCCATGTCCTGAGGACGTCGGGAAATGCGTCCAAAACAGGGCCACTAGGGGAAACAGTGAGCGTGCATTTTCAATCCCAGTGGAAAACACTATATACATATATATTTTTTAATGTTAACCCCAAACCTTAACCCTTAACTTAACCATTCCAAATGAACGACTAAACTTAATGTTAACCCTATCCCAAACCTTAACCCTTAACTTAACCATTCCAAATGAACGACTAAACTTAATGTTAACCCTATCCCAAACCTTGACCCTTAATTTAACCATTCCAAATGAACGACTAAACTTAATGTTAACCCTATCCCAAACCTTAACCCTTAACTTAACCATTCCAAATGAACGACTAAACTTAATGTTAACCCTATCCCAAACCTTAACCCTTAACTTAACCATTCCAAATGAACGACTAAACTTAATGTTAACCCTATCCCAAACCTTAACTTAACCATTCCAAATGAACGACTAAACTTAATGTTAACCCTATCCCAAACCTTAACCCTTAACTTAACCATTCCAAATGAACGACTAAACTTAATGTTAACCCTATCCCAAACCTTAACCCTTAATTTAACCATTCCAAATGAACGACTAAACTTAATGTTAACCCTATCCCAAACCTTAACCCTTAACCTAACCATTCCAAATGAACGACTAAACTTAATGTTAACCCTATCCCAAACCTTAACCCTTAACTTAACCATTCCAAATGAACGACTAAACTTAATGTTAACCCTATCCCAAACCTTAACCCTTAACTTAACCATTCCAAATGAACGACTAAACTTAATGTTAACCCTATCCCAAACCTTAACCCTTAACTTAACCATTCCAAATGAACGACTAAACTTAATGTTAACCCTATCCCAAACCTTAACCCTTAACTTAACCATTCCAAATGAACGACTAAACTTAATGTTAACCCTATCCCAAACCTTAACCCTTAACTTAACCATTCCAAATGAACGACTAAACTTAATGTTAACCCTATCCCAAACCTTAACCATTAACCTAACCATTCCAAATGAACGACTAAACTTAATGTTAACCCTATCCCAAACCTTAACCCTTAACTTAACCATTCCAAATGAACGACTAAACTTAATGTTAACCCTATCCCAAACCTTAACCCTTAACTTAACCATTCCAAATGAACGACTAAACTTAATGTTAACCCTATCCCAAACCTTAACCCTTAACTTAACCATTCCAAATGAACGACTAAACTTAATGTTAACCCTATCCCAAACCTTAACCCTTAACTTAACCATTCCAAATGAACGACTAAACTTAATGTTAACCCTATCCCAAACCTTAACCCTTAACTTAACCATTCCAAATGAACGACTAAACTTAATGTTAACCCTATCCCAAACCTTAACCATTAACTTAACCATTCCAAATGAACGACTAAACTTAATGTTAACCCTATCCCAAACCTTAACCCTTAACTTAACCATTCCAAATGAACGACTAAACTTAATGTTAACCCTATCCCAAACCTTAACCCTTAACTTAACCATTCCAAATGAACGACTAAACTTAATGTTAACCCTATCCCAAACCTTGGATCATTCAAATGAGAGGAACCCCCCCCCCCCCCCCGCCCCCAAAACAAACATAGTTCCTGTCCAGAATGTGTTGTATGTCTGTAAAAAGTCTGTCTGAAGTTTGAGACACTATTTGACTACCCAGTCCTCTAGTGTCTGATTTGTGGTAATTAGACCTGTTCTCAGTCTTGGTCAAGCTGATAACCAAGCTACTGATCAATAAGGGCGACTCGGCGACGGACAGTCTGAGGGAGGAGAGAAAGGCCAAGTTTGAGTGACTTGTTGTTGTCCTCTACTTCCCTCCCTCCTCCCGTCCCTCCACCTTTCTCTCCCTGTTCCTTTTCCTCTCATCTTAACTCAACATAAAGCAATAGCTTTCCTTATTAGTCGTGTCCATCAATGTTCTGTCATTTTTCAGACTGGTGTTCCACTGCTAACTCTTTTCACTCACCTCTCTACCACACACACACACACACACACACACACTTACACACACGTACGCAAACGCACGCGTCCACACACACACACATGCACGCACGTACACTTGCAAGCGCGCACACACACACACACACACACACGTACACACTCCTGACCAATTTGTTGCCTATGACATCACATTGTCTCTTAGCCTTGCTGTGCTGGCTGCTCTGTTAGCTTCTCCTTTAATGAGCAGCTTAATTGAGCTGTCTACACGGCCACCTGTCGGCCCAAGGCCTCATTACCATACTAATAGACTGACATTGTGCTTCTCTGACAGGCTGGACTGGGGGGGAGAACTGGGGAGGAAGAATGGAGGGGGGCAGAGGGGTGAAGGCCTGTCTGGAATAAGGAAGTGCCATAATATTTGAGAAGAGGAGTAAAAAGAAGGAATAAGAGGAGGAGAGGAGGGAGGAGGAGAAGAGGAGTAAAGGAGGGAGGAGAGGAGGAGGGAGGGGAGGAGGAGAGGAGGAGGGAGGAGAGGAGTAGAGGAGAGGAGAGGAGGAGGAGAGGAGGACCGGAGGAGTAGAGGTGGGAGGAGTAGAGGAGAGAGGAGGTGAGGAGGAGAGGAGGAGTAGAGAAGGAGTAAAGGAGGAGTAGAGGTGGGAGGAGTAGAGGAGAGGAGAGGTGAGATGGAGAGGAGGAGGGAGGGGAGGAGTAGAGGAGAGGAGGAGAGTAACACTGTTATATGCTACCACAGTACACAATAACAGGTAACAACAGTAAACTGTTATATGCTACCACAGTACACAATAACAGGTAACAACAGTAAACTGTTACAGTGGGGCAAAAAAGTATTTAGTCAGCCACCAATTGTGCAAGTTCTCCCACTTAAAAAGATGAGAGAGGCCTGTAATTTTCATCATAGGTACACTTCAACTATGACAGACAAAATGAGAAGAAAAAAAATCACATTGTAGGATTTTTAATGAATTTATTTGCAAATTATGGTGGAAATAAGTTTTGGTCAATAACAGAAGTTAAAACCCTGGATGGGAGACCAAATGGATAGCTGTAGATACATCAACTCTCCAATAGGAAGTTCTGTAGATACATCAACTCTCCAGTAGGAGGTGCTGTAGACAGATCAACTCTCCAGTAGGAGGTGCTGTAGATAGATCAACTCTCCAGTTGGAGGTGCTGTAGAAGATCAACTCTCCAGTTGGAGGTGCTGTAGATAGATCAACTCTCCAGTAGGAGGTGCTGTAGACAGATCAACTCTCCAGTTGGAGGTGCTGTAGACAGATCAACTCTCCAGTAGGAGGTGCTGTAGACAGATCAACTCTCCAGTAGGAGGTGCTGTAGACAGATCAACTCTCCAGTTGGAGGTGCTGTAGACAGATCAACTCTCCAGTTGGAGGTGCTGTAGATAGATCAACTCTCCAGTAGGAGGTGCTGTAGACAGATCAACTCTCCAGTTGGAGGTGCTGTAGACAGATCAACTCTCCAGTTGGAGGTGCTGTAGACAGATCAACTCTCCAGTAGGAGGTGCTGTAGACAGATCAACTCTCCAGTAGGAGGTGCTGTAGACAGATCAACTCTCCAGTTGGAGGTGCTGTAGACAGATCAACTCTCCAGTAGGAGGTGCTGTAGACAGATCAACTCTCCAGTAGGAGGTGCTGTAGACAGATCAACTCTCCAGTAGGAGGTGCTGTAGACAGATCAACTCTCCAGTTGGAGGTGCTGTAGACAGATCAACTCTCCAGTAGGAGGTGCTGTAGACAGATCAACTCTCCAGTAGGAGGTGCTGTAGACAGATCAACTCTCCAGTTGGAGGTGCTGTAGACAGATCAACTCTCCAGTAGGAGGTGCTGTAGACAGATCAACTCTCCAGTAGGAGGTGCTGTAGACAGATCAACTCTCCAGTAGGAGGTGCTGTAGACAGATCAACTCTCCAGTAGGAGGTGCTGTAGACAGATCAACTCTCCAGTAGGAGGTGCTGTAGACAGATCAACTCTCCAGTTGGAGGTGCTGTAGACAGATCAACTCTCCAGTAGGAGGTGCTGTAGACAGATCAACTCTCCAGTAGGAGGTGCTGTAGACAGATCAACTCTCCAGTAGGAGGTGCTGTAGACAGATCAACTCTCCAGTAGGAGGTGCTGTAGACAGATCAACTCTCCAGTAGGAGGTGCTGTAGACAGATCAACTCTCCAGTAGGAGGTGCTGTAGACAGATCAACTCTCCAGTAGGAGGTGCTGTAGACAGATCAACTCTCCAGTAGGAGGTGCTGTAGACAGATCAACTCTCCAGTAGGAGGTGCTGTAGATAGATCAACTCTCCAGTAGGAGGTGCTGTAGACAGATCAACTCTCCAGTAGGAGGTGCTGTAGACAGATCAACTCTCCAGTAGGAGGTGCTGTAGAAGATCAACTCTCCAGTAGGAGGTGCTGTAGACAGATCAACTCTCCAGTAGGAGGTGCTGTAGACAGATCAACTCTCCAGTAGGAGGTGCTGTAGACAGATCAACTCTCCAGTAGGAGGTGCTGTAGACAGATCAACTCTCCAGTAGGAGGTGCTGTAGACAGATCAACTCTCCAGTAGGAGGTGCTGTAGACAGATCAACTCTCCAGTAGGAGGTGCTGTAGACAGATCAACTCTCCAGTAGGAGGTGCTGTAGATAGATCAACTCTCCAGTAGGAGGTGCTGTAGACAGATCAACTCTCCAGTAGGAGGTGCTGTAGATAGATCAACTCTCCAGTAGGAGGTGCTGTAGACAGATCAACTCTCCAGTAGGAGGTGCTGTAGATAGATCAACTCTCCAGCAGGAGGTGCTGTAGACAGATCAACTCTCCAGTAGGAGGTGCTGTAGACAGATCAACTCTCCAGTTGGAGGTGCTGTAGACAGATCAACTCTCCAGAAGGAGGTGCTGTAGACAGATCAACTCTCCAGTAGGAGGTGCTGTAGATAGATCAACTAATTGTTTTGATAGTGGATATAAAGTTGAAGATCTGACATTGTTTCAAATGTACAAATTCAACATATTTCATACAAGGTTTATCTATGTTGAAAATGAGTTACCATGACGACAATTCTGTGCTTGAAACTTCACCCTCAAAACGACAGTTCACGTTGATGGCTTTTTTCCAAATCCGATGTATTTTCCATTTAGATTCCACGTCACAATACGTTGACAAATTACGTTGAAACAATGTTGATTCAACCAGTTTATGTCCAGTGGGATGGGAAACTACTCTTACCGATTATATTATTATTATTATTATTATAATTATTATAATTATTATTATTACTATTATTATTATAATTATTATACTTTTATTTCAACAAGGAACACAGACTGTGACCAAGGTCTCTGTTACAGTTGGACCCTGCGTATACATGTTTACACATATACAGTGCCTTGCGAAAGTATTCGGCCCCCTTGAACTTTGCGACCTTTTGCCACATTTCAGGCTTCAAACATAAAGATATAAAACTGTATTTTTTGTGAAGAATCAACAACAAGTGGGACACAATCATGAAGTGGAACGACATTTATTGGATATTTCAAACTTTTTTAACAAATCAAAAACTGAAAAATTGGGCGTGCAAAATTATTCAGCCCCCTTAAGTTAATACTTTGTAGCGCCACTTTTTGCTGCGATTACAGCTGTAAGTCGCTTGGGGTATGTCTCTATCAGTTTTGCACATCGAGAGACTGAAATGTTTTCCCATTCCTCCTTGCAAAACAGCTCGAGCTCAGTGAGGTTGGATGGAGAGCATTTGTGAACAGCAGTTTTCAGTTCTTTCCACAGATTCTCGATTGGATTCAGGTCTGGACTTTGACTTGGCCATTCTAACACCTGGATATGTTTATTTTTGAACCATTCCATTGTAGATTTTGCTTTATGTTTTGGATCATTGTCTTGTTGGAAGACAAATCTCCGTCCCAGTCTCAGGTCTTTTGCAGACTCCATCAGGTTCTTCCAGAATGGTCCTGTATTTGGCTCCATCCATCTCCCCATCAATTTTAACCATCTTCCCTGTCCCTGCTGAAGAAAAGCAGGCCCAAACCATGATGCTGCCACCACCATGTTTGACAGTGGGGATGGTGTGTTCAGCTGTGTTGCTTTTACGCCAAACATAACGTTTTGCATTGTTGCCAAAAAGTTCAATTTTGGTTTCATCTGACCAGAGCACCTTCCTCCACATGTTTGGTGTGTCTCCCAGGTGGCTTGTGGCAATCTTTAAACAACACTTTTTATGGATATCTTTAAGAAATGGCTTTCTTCTTGCCACTCTTCCATAAAGGCCAGATTTGTGCAATAAACGACTGATTGTTGTCCTATGGACAGAGTCTCCCACCTCAGCTGTAGATCTCTGCAGTTCATCCAGAGTGATCATGGGCCTCTTGGCTGCATCTCTGATCAGTCTTCTCCTTGTATGAGCTGAAAGTTTAGAGGGACGGCCAGGTCTTGGTAGATTTGCAGTGGTCTGATACTCCTTCCATTTCAATATTATCGCTTGCACAGTGCTCCTTGGGATGTTTAAAGCTTGGGAAATCTTTTTGTATCCAAATCCGACTTTAAACTTCTTCACAACAGTATCTCGGACCTGCCTGGTGTGTTCCTTGTTCTTCATGATGCTCTCTGCGCTTTTAACGGACCTCTGAGACTATCACAGTGCAGGTGCATTTATACGGAGACTTGATTACACACAGGTGGATTGTATTTATCATCATTAGTCATTTAGGTCAACATTGGATCATTCAGAGATCCTCACTGAACTTCTGGAGAGAGTTTGCTGCACTGAAAGTAAAGGGGCTGAATTATTTTGCACGCCCAATTTTTCAGTTTTTGATTTGTTAAAAAAGTTTGAAAATATCCAATAAATGTCGTTCCACTTCATGATTGTGTCCCACTTGTTGTTGATTCTTCACAAAAAAATACAGTTTTATATCTTTATGTTTGAAGCCTGAAATGTGGCAAAAGGTTGCAAAGTTCAAGGGGGCCGAATACTTTCGCAAGGCACTGTAGTTTAGGTACAATGATTAAGAAATTAAACAAGACAAACAAAATGATCACAGATAACACAACACAAATACAGCAACAGATTACATCGGGTTATTCCCCTGACAGACTTAACCGGTGCCAAGTTCTCTTTTAGAAGTTTAAGTGGATGATATTGTGCCATTGAATTGACAAATAGCCAAAAAACATCAGTTAATTAAATGTCTGTACGTAAATTCATGGTTGTTATTGATATTATTATGACTTACTTTCGAACTGAAAGCCAATATTCAAATAATATAATAAGTTCAAATATCTTCACGTCAAGAAGAGCCTCCAGCCTTATTATTTTCTCAAACACCTGAATCAGCTTTTTCCTGAAATCTAGAGCCGTAATCATTATGTTTAATTCTACGTGGAAAAATCTGTGTATATTTGCATATCTAAGCATCTTGAGCCGTCTGTATCCTCCTGACCTGCAGTCCTTTTCTTATCTGTTTTTACACTCTTCTCTACATCTAAAATCTGGGTAAAAGATTTAAACGAATGTGGAAGTCGTATTCAGTGCATTTAATTATGGCTTTTCTAAAGACTACCAACAGTGCCAGCAGGCACGCCAACTAAGACCGTCAGGCTAGCTAGTTACTCTAGTTACTTGATTTATAGCGTAAAATGGCTTCTTAGTGGCTAGTTGTGAGATTGGGAGATTGGGAACCTATCTGGGCTAAATCCAACTTCGTAAAATGACAAAGTGGTTAGAAGATTTACAGAGAAACAACAATATGTTAATACTGTATATATTTTTGTATTATTTTCAACAGGAGACATCTGAGGGGGGGGGGGGGGGGGGGGGGACGGACGGACGTGCCCTCTATATGGATGACGCATCTGCTTCCGCCTCTGACTGACAGACGTATTGATGGCGACCTTTGACCTCTAGCAGAGGTCCAGACTGACCAGCTCATGTGCATTATGAGTAGATGAGTTGCACAGAGAGACCTGGTCCTACACCCTCCAAGTGGCCCGTGACCTTTTTCTTTAACAGTTCAGAGACAAGAGATAGGATGGGGGGGGGGGGGGGGGGGGGGGGAAACTAACAAATGTATATATTTAATGCATTTTAGAATAAGTCTGTAATGTAACAAAATGTGGAGAAAAAAAAAAGTCAATAGGGTCAATGGGGTCAGGAATTCTCTCCGATTGTCCTGTATGACATCCACATGGTAACTTACAGAACCGTGGGGGTCACATTCGGGCCTTGACCATAGCGAATGCATTAGAACATGTTGTCTGGATAAACTCTCTGTAACGGTTTTCTTGATGAGAAGGAGAGTCGGACCAAAATGCAGCGTGTCGATTGCGATCCATGTTTATTGTGACTATAGCAACACGAATCTAAATACAAACAGTGCAAAATAATAAACGTAATGAAAACCGAAACAGCCTAAACTGGTGCAAACTAACACTAAGGACAATCACCCACAAACACACAGTGAAACCCAGGCTACCTAAATATGGTTCCCAATCAGAGACAATGACTAACACCTGCCTCTGATTGAGAACCATATCAGGCCAGACATAGAAATAGACAAACAAGACATCCAACATAGAATGCCCACCCAGTTCACGTCCTGACCAACACTAAAACAAGGAAAACACACACGAACGATGGTCAGAACGTGACACTCTCATGCTATTTCTCTCAGGGCATGTAGCTGCTCTAAAAATAAACACTTGTATTTATATCTAATACACATAATATTGACTCAATAATCCCCCCCGTTACTCAATGTAAATTATACCTCGTAATAATCTTGGCTAACCCAGACTTAAAATCTCACGTCAGTTGGTCATATTGTTTGATGGTTTAAGTGGTCTGTCTGCGAGAGATTATCTGAACGGAGATATCAGTAACTACTTTGCCCCCGGGGACATTAAGAGCTCTGGTTAAATTGTGATTCAGCCTCAGTGGAGACGAGTTGGTGCAGCAGCAGCGTCTGTGTGAGTCTCTGTGTGAGTCTCTGTGTGAGTCTCTGTGTTGACGTACATCAGAAACCTTCAGGACAAATGAGACAAGGAAACCACACTGGGTCTGCTCACAAGGTCTGCTCCTCTGGGTCTGCTCACAAGGTCTGCTCCTCTGGGTCTGCTCACTGGGTCTGCTCCTCTGGGTCTGCTCACTGGGTCTGCTCCTCTGGGTCTGCTCCTCTGGGTCTGCTCACTGGGTCTGCTCCTCTGGGTCTGCTCACTGGGTCTGCTCCTCTGGGTCTGCTCACTGGGTCTGCTCCTCTGGGTCTGCTCACTGGGTCTGCTCCTCTGGGTCTGCTCCTCTGGGTCTGCTCCTCTGGGTCTGCTCCTCTGGGTCTGCTCACTGGGTCTGCTCCTCTGGGTGTACTCACTGGGTCTGCTCCTCTGGGTCTGCTCACTGGGTCTGCTCCTCTGGGTCTGCTCCTCTGGGTCTACTCACTGGGTCTACTCACTGGGTCTGCTCCTCTGGGTCTGCTCACTGGGTCTGCTCCTCTGGGTCTGCTCCTCTGGGTCTGCTCCTCTGGGTCTGCTCACTGGGTCTGCTCCTCTGGGTCTGCTCCTCTGGGTCTGCTCACTGGGTCTGCTCACTGGGTCTGCTCCTCTGGGTCTGCTCCTCTGGGTCTGCTCCTCTGGGTCTGCTCCTCTGGGTCTGTTCACTGGGTCTGCTCCTCTGGGTCTGCTCCTCTGGGTCTGCTCCTCTGGGTCTGCTCACTGGGTCTGCTCCTCTGGGTCTGCTCCTCTGGGTCTGCTCCTCTGGGTCTGCTCACTGGGTCTGCTCCTCTGGGTCTGCTCCTCTGGGTCTGCTCCTCTGGGTCTGCTCACTGGGTCTGCTCCTCTGGGTCTGCTCCTCTGGGTCTGCTCCTCTGGGTCTGCTCACTGGGTCTGCTCCTCTGGGTCTGCTCCTCTGGGTCTGCTCCTCTGGGTCTGCTCCTCTGGGTCTGCTCACTGGGTCTGCTCCTCTGGGTCTGCTCCTCTGGGTCTGCTCCTCTGGGTCTGCTCCTCTGGGTCTGCTCCTCTGGGTCTACTCACTGGGTCTGCTCCTCTGGGTCTGCTCACTGGGTCTGCTCCTCTGGGTCTGCTCACAGGGTCTGCTCCTCTGGGTCTGCTCCTCTGGGTCTACTCACTGGGTCTGATCCTCTGGGTCTGCTCACTGGGTCTGCTCCTCTGGGTCTCCTCACTGGGTCTGCTCCTCTGGGTCTGCTCCTCTGGGTCTGCTCACTGGGTCTGCTCCTCTGGGTCTGCTCCTCTGGGTCTACTCACTGGGTCTGCTCCTCTGGGTCTGCTCACTGGGTCTGCTCCTCTGGGTCTGCTCACTGGGTCTGCTCCTCTGGGTCTACTCACTGGGTCTGCTCCTCTGGGTCTGCTCCTCTGGGTCTGCTCCTCTGGGTCTGCTCACTGGGTCTACTCACTGGGTCTGCTCCTCTGGGTCTACTCACTGGGTCTGCTCCTCTGGGTCTGCTCACTGGGTCTGCTCCTCTGGGTCTGCTCCTCTGGGTCTACTCACTGGGTCTGCTCCTCTGGGTCTGCTCCTCTGGGTCTACTCACTGGGTCTGCTCCTCTGGGTCTGCTCCTCTGGGTCTGCTCCTCTGCTCTTTTCCAGTCACAAAAAATGTAGGTTGGAATACCAGAGAAAATAATCTTGAGAGGTTTGAAACTTTACTCACCTTTTTTACTCCACTTTTTGGGGGGGTAATTTGGTCAGATGTTAAAGGCATGTTTTTGTTTCGTTTTTTTCTTTTGGAGAACATGATCTTCACTGTCCTTTGGTCTCCTTCTTGTATGGCCATATCATTAATTTGTCCTTGATACTAGATATATGTAATGGCCGTTGGTGGAAGAAGGTGAGGACCAAGGTGCAGCGATGTACATGTTCATCTTGTTTATTTAACTGGACACTGAATAACCAAAACAACAAAGACGACAACAACCCAAAACAGCTCCGTCAGATGCGAAACACACTAAACAGAAAATAACTGTCCACAAACACAAGGTGGGAAAAGGCTGCCTAAGTATGGTTCTCAATCAGAGACAAATCCAAATCAAATTTTATTTGTCACACATACACATGGTTAGCAGATGTTAATGTGAGTGCAGCGAAATGCTTGTGCTTCTAGTTCCGACAATGCAGTAATAACCAACAAGTAATCAAGCTAACAATTCCAAAACTACTACCTTATAGACACAAGTGTAAGGGGATAAAGAATATGTACATAAAGATATATGAATGAGTGATGGTACAGAGCGGCATAGGCAAGATACAGTAGATGGTATCGAGTACAGTATATACATATGAGATGAGTATGTAAACAAAGTGGCATAGTTAAAGTGGCTAGTGATACATGTATCACATAAATATGCAGTAGATGATATAGAGTACAGTATATACGTATACATATGAGATGAATAATGTAGGGTATGTAAACATTATATTAGGTAGCATTGTTTAAAGTGGCTAGTGATATATTTTACATCATTTCCCATCAATTCCCATTATTAAAGTGGCTGGAGTTGAGTCAGTGTGTTGGCAGCAGCCACTCAATGTTAGTGGTGGCTGTTTAACAGTCTGATGGCCTTGAGATAGAAGCTGTTTTTCAGTCTCTCAGTCCCAGCTTTGATGCACCTGTACTGACCTCGCCTTCTGGATGATAGCGGGGTGAACAGGCAGTGGCTCGGGTGGTTGTTGTCCTTGATGATCTTTATGGCCTTCCTGTGACATCGGGTGGTGTAGGTGTCCTGGAGGGCAGGTAGTTTGCCCCCGGTGATGCGTTGTGCAGACCTCACTACCCTCTGGAGAGCCTTACGGTTGTGGGCGGAGCAGTTGCCGTACCAGGCGGTGATACAGCCCGACAGGATGCTCTCGATTGTGCATCTGTAGAAGTTTGTGAGTGCTTTTGGTGACAAGCCGAATTTCTTCAGCCTCCTGAGGTTGAATAGACAGCTGCCTCTGATTGAGAACCACACCCGGCCAAACAACACAGAAATCCAAAACATAGAAAATGAACATAGAATGCCCACCCTAGTCACACCCTGGCCTAACCAAAATAGAGAATAAAAACCTCTCTAGGGCGTGAAAATATATTTTCATATCTGTGTTTAGCACAGTAGAATACCGTTTGCATGATTCTTTTTTTTTAGAGTGGGTGCATGTAGGACTTGCATGGTGAATCAATCCACGCCATTGGGGCGGCAGGTAGCCTAGTGGTTAGAGCATTGGGCCAGTCACCAAAATGTTGCTGGGTCGAATCCCCGAGCTGAGAAGGTAAAAATCTGTCGTTCTGCCCCTGAACAAGGCAGTTAACCCACTGTTCCTAGTCCGTCATTGTAAATAAGAATTTGTTCTTAACTGACTTGCCTAGTTAAATAAAGGTTACACAATGTGGCAGAAAAATAAAAAAGTCGTAAGAGGAGAAACAGGAGGGTAGTTATGGCTGAAAGGTGTCCATGGGGACTGAATCATGAAGAAACATGCATTCAGACCTCAATGAATAAACCAACGATATGCTAATGAACGCCACCACTTAATGTATCAAATTCACAACACTATTTCTGGTTCCATCTCTTTCTTTCCATTCTCTCACTCTCTCGCCCTCTCAATTCAATTAAATTCAATTCAAGGGCTTTATTGGCATGGGAAACATGTGTTAACATTGCCAAAGCAAGTGAGGTAGATAATATATAAAGTGAATATATAAAGTGAAATAAACAATACAAATTAACAGTAAACATTACACATACAGAAGTTTCAAAACAATAAAGACATTACAAATGTCGTATTATATATATACAGTGTTTTAACAATGTACAAATGGTTAAGGTATACCCATCTCTCTCTCACTCTCTCTCTCTCTCTCTCTCTCTCTTTCACTCCCGCTCTGTCTCTGTCTCTCTCTCTTTCTCTCTCTCTCTTTCTCTCCCTCTCTCTTTCTCTCTCTCTCTCCCTCTCTCTTTCTCTCTCTCTTTCTCTCTCTCTCTCTCTCTCACTCTCTCCCGGTCTCTCTCTCTTTCACTCCCGCTCTCTCTCTGTCTCTCTCTGTCTCTCTCTGTCTCTCTCTCTCTCTCTCTCTCTCTCTCTCTCTCTCTCTCTCACTCCCGGTCTCTCTCTCTTTCACTCCCGCTCTCTCTCTTTCTCTCTCTCTTTCCCCTGGACTAATTGCTTGGGCTTTGATAGTAGACTCCCCTCCTCTCCCCTCGCCTCCCCCCGGCACGCACCTCCTCTCTCCCTATGCCTATTGCATTGCGGCCACCTTGTGGAAGTATTTCCCTTGCCCCTGCGGTAACACTTGTCAGGAGTATGCATACGTAGATTGGAGGTCCCATTTTGTCTACTGATGTCGTGCCTCCTCAAAATTCGCTCTGATGCAAAGCCCCCTTGGCGATGCCCCTCCCTCCCCCCCTTGCAAAACAGCCCTGCAGGAAGCTGGGGTACAGTCATTCAGAGACAGAGGCAGGGCATGCTCCCCAGGACTCTACCTCCGCTACTCTAGGGTGGTAATTGTTCAGCCCGCTTGGCTGACCAGCTGCCTTCTGATCCATGGGCTAAACCAACTGCACACAGTTGGGGAGGGGGGGGGGGGGGGTGAGAGTATCTAGGCTTGTGAGTTTTCTATTTTTTTGAGTTATTGTGTGTGTTTTCACAAGTCTGCACGGTGGTTCCAAACCTGTTGCATTGATACAACTCTATCTGGACAGTAATAAACCTCTATCTAGACATTAATACACCTCTATCTAGACATTAATATCTAGACATTAATACACCTCTATCTAGACATTAATATCTAGACATGAATGTCTAGACATTAATACACCTCTATCTAGACATTAACACACCTCTATCTAGACATTAATATCTAGACATTAATACACCTCTATCTAGACATTACTATCTGGACATTAATACACCCCTATCTAGACATTAATACACCTCTATCTAGACATAATACACCTCTATCTAGACGTTAATATCTAGACATTAATACACCTCTATCTAGACATTAATATCTAGACATTAATACACCTCTATCTAGACATAATACACCTCTATCTAGACATGAATGTCTAGACATTAATACACCTCTATCTAGACATTAATATCTAGATATTAATACACCTCTATCTAGAGATTAATATCTAGACATTAACACACCTCTATCTAGACATTAATATCTAGACATTAATACACCTCTATCTAGACATTAACACAACTCTATCTAGACATTAACACACCTCTATCTAGACATTAATATCTAGACATTAACACACCTCTATCTAGACATTAACACACCTCTATCTAGACATTAATACACCTCTATCTAGACATTAATACACCTCTATCTAGACATTAATACACCTCTATCTAGACATTAACACACCTCTATCTAGACATTAATACACCTCTATCTAGACATTAATATCTAGACATTAATACACCTCTATCTAGACATAATACACCTCTATCTAGACATGAATACACCTCTATCTAGACATTAATATCTAGATTATAATACACCTCTATCTAGACATTAATATCTGGACATTAATACACCTCTGACTAGACATTAATAAACCTCTATCTGGACATTAATACACCTCTATCTAGACATTAATACACCTCTATCTAGACATTAATATCTAGACATTAACACACCTCTATCTAGACATTAATACACCTCTATCTGGACATTAATATCTAGACATTAACAAACCTCTATCTAGACATTAATATCTAGACATTATTACACCTCTATCTAGACATTAATACACCTCTATCTAGACATTAATATCTAGACATTAACAAACCTCTATCTAGACATTAATATCTATACATTAATACACCTCTATCTAGACATTAATACACCTCTATCTAGACATTAATACACCTCTATCTAGACATTAATATCTAGACATTAATACACCTCTATCTAGACATTAATACACCTCTATCTAGACATTAATATCTAGACATTAATACACCTCTATCTAGACATTAATACAACTCTATCTAGACATTAACACACCTCTATCTAGACATTAATATCTAGACATTAATACACCTCTATCTAGACATAATACACCTCTATCTAGACATGATAGACCTCTATCTATACATTAATACACCTCTATCTGGACATTAATATCTAGACATTAACAAACCTCTATCTAGACATTAACAAACCTCTATCTAGACATTAATATCTAGACATTATTACACCTCTATCTATACATTAATACACCTCTATCTGGACATTAATATCTAGACATTAACAAACCTCTATCTAGACATTAACAAACCTCTATCTAGACATTAATATCTATACATTAATACACCTCTATCTAGACATTAATATCTACACATTAATACACCTCTATCTAGACATTAATACACCTATATCTAGAAATTAACACACCTCTATCTAGACATTAATACACCTCTATCTAGACAGTGATATCTGGACATTAATACACCTCTATCTAGACATTGATACACCTCTATCTAGACATTGATACACCTCTATCTAGACATTAATACACCTCTATCTAGACATTAATACACCTCTATCTAGACATTAATACACCTCTAACTAGACATTAATACACCTCTATCTAGACATTAATATCTAGACATTAAAACACCTCTATCTAGACATTAATATCTGGACATTATTACACCCCTATCTAGACATTAATATCTAGACATTAATACACCTCTATCTGGGAGAGGAGAGGAGAGGAGAGGAGAGGAGCGGAGAGGAGAGGAGAGGAGATGAGAGGGGAGAAACCCAGCCTGGACTAGCGGTGTGGGTGAGGTTGAAATGTAGTGTGGGACCGGCATGTACCTCATCTTCCCCCGCATGCCTTTCTCTTTCCCTTTCTCTCTTGACCTGATGCAGCCGCTCAGCCTAATCCTCTGATCAGCATGCCAGGGAGGCCCGCTCCTCCGCCCCGCCAGGCCCAGCCACCGATCAGATTGTGTAGAACCACTTATACTAATACACTGGGGCCTATGGAAAGAGGGGGGCAACCCCTAGAGTGGACACCCCCTCTAGCAGACACCAACCAACCCCTAGAGTGGACACCCCCACTAGCAGACACCAACCAACCCAGCCAACTCAATTGAGTGAGCGAGAGAGAGAGAGAGAGAGAGAGAGAGAGAGAGAGAGGGGTAATAGGAGAAAAACAGGAAATCCTTTACACCGTCGTGGCACAGGTTGGGTCCGTAGCCGTAGTCAGGTTCAAGTTTTCACCACCCGGACAGACAAAGGGCATGGTGAATGGACTGGCTTTGGTGGATCAGGGGGTGGGGGTGCTTGGCACACAAACACTAAGCACTCGTCCCTGCGAAGCCCACGGTGGCCCCAAATCCCCACATTTGTCTGAACAAATTGGCTGGACCCAGGGTCTTGTTTTCTTAGCTCTGCAGGGTTGATAAAGAGGGGCTAGGGGTAGCAAGAGAATGCCCTTCCATAGACCAGGGCTCATGGGAACAGAATAAATAGATGTTCTGGTCTGAAAATGGGCCTCACAGGACTCCTTTAGATGTATTGTGAGATACCCAAAAATGCATCTGTTCATGATGGCAACATTAAAGTCCTGTAGATCAATTCATTACTACCGGTTTGTTTACTACGCAAGGTTCCAACTTACCTAACTTCATTGCTAATGTATAAAAGAATGAGATGTCAAACCCGTTCACAGGGTTGGTTAACTCTTCACATTCCTCGGGTCTCCACGGAATTAGGTAAATTCGCTTTACATTTTTTTACACGCTTCGCATTTTTCGGGATTCACTTATAACATTCACTCCGTTTGCATTCTCTGGTGGCACGAGGGCATTTTAAAATCCTGATGATAAATGAGTTGACCAAGGTGTTTCTGTTGCTTTGATTGATTGATTTCTTAACTTGTTTATGGAAGCTTTGACGTCAGTGATGCTCTAATCTAATTGCTTGTTATTATACCTTGCTATATATATATTTTTTAAAGTTAATAGATGAATATGCTAATAAGTGTTATTTTTTTTTAAAGATAGCTGTTAAAACTGCTGGTTAGACTCCTAACTTGAGGGGTGCATCATAGAATTGGTAGAAATGTGTAACGTTAGAGGACCAAGGTTAAGAAACAGTGGCCGACACTGCTGACCTAGTGACCAGCTGGACAGCACCCAAAACAATGACAGGCATGTCACAGAAACAACCTCTGAACTTAGGGTCGCGACCCTCAATGACCACTTTCTCCATCTACACGAACAACAAACAAACCACGTCAATAAGATTCATTGGCTGTGTTGTCAGGGATGAGGATGGTGATCAATAACCAATAATCAACAGCCAGACAGTAGAAGGCAGTACCACGGATGACAGACAGCATCACGGTAATTATTATAAAGTGCGAAATGTTAAGATGTGATAAATCAATCACAAATATATATAATGATCCATTTGCCCCCAAAAGTTTCAGGAATCCATACAAAGAAAGTTAGAAGTAATGATGTGACTCTTTCAATAGAGGGACTGAGATGTTATATGATGAGTTGGTGCAGAACTAGATGCGCTGGTTGAGGGGTGCACTCACGGTGGCGAGGGTTGAGGAGCCCACTCTGCTCTCTCTCTCTCTCTCTCTTCAAAGGTCCTTGAGGAGTTCACTCTGACCTCTCTCTCTTCATAGGTCCTTGAGGAGTCCACTCTGACCACTCTCTCTCTTCACAGGTCCTTGAGGAGTCCACTCTGACCACTCTCTCTCTTCACAGGTCCTTGAGGAGTCCACTCTGACCTCTCTCTCTCTTCACAGGTCCTTGAGGAGTCCACTCTGACCTCTCTCTCTCTTCACAGGTCCTTGAGGAGTCCACTCTGACCTCTCTCTCTCTTCACAGGCCCTTGAGGAGTCCACTCTGACCTCTCTCTCTCTTCACAGGTCCTTGAGGAGTCCACTAGAGCCTCCTCCAGAGAGTGACCGCCTGTCAATCACTGGTGACCCATCAAAGGAAAGAAGGACAGCCCAGCAGCAGCTGTAACCCTCTCAGGGATTCCGGCGCGGCTCATCATCCCTCTGCACAATCAGATAATCCATTAAATCACTATGTACGAATACATTAATGGACCTGATAAAGATTCCTTTAGATGGAAAAGTTGTCAACCAACAGTGTCATGACGTGGCCCTTTCCGGGTATAGATCGTGGCTTCCCCCTCTCTCTCACTCTGTCCTACACCCAGGTTCTGTTATCTCAGGCCATAAATTCCTGGAGGAGACTCTCTCCCCCTGGTCATGCAGAGAGAGAGGCACAGAGAGAACAAAGGATTTCACGTGGCCGAACTCCTAAATCCCCAAAATGAGAATATGAAACAAAATGTCCACTTGAGAGAAGGTGGGAATAGTCCGTGGACACTTAAGGGATGGGTATGACGAGTGTGTTTCATTTGGTGACCTCAGAGAGGACAGGAAACACACATGACTATATCTTTGAATGTGTACATTTCTCAATTATGGGGGTTGCATCTAATTCTTGTATAAAATGAATGAGTAAAGATTAAACTATTTGTGAAATTACGTAATGTGCTGTTAAACCTTTAATGTGAGAGAATTGTATTCCCTTTAAAGTCATTGGCCCGCCCCCGTGAGCACAGACATGATCACATGTCAAAGAACCACCTTTTCTATTGGTGCGAATAAAAAACCCTCCTAAGGAAATCCTCTTCAGACCACGCATACCTGAGGTGGCACAGGTTTGAGTACCAAGACTGAGCAAACCCACAGCGTGAGCTGTGTTTGCAAATAGTTATTGAATTCCTAACCATACCACGTGGAGCATTGGCTACACGAAATGGAAATTGTTAAACTCTGAGACTATCGATCCCAACAGAATAAGAGCATACAGACCAGATACAATTTACTGGTCTGCAGCTAGAAATGATGTTAAACTGGGATGCGAATACCGACAACCGCCAAAACATCTATTCTATTAGAACATTTCTGAATGGTACTCTGAAGTATCTATCCTAACCATGAAATACTTTGATCTTCAGGGAAACAAAAAGAGAGAGAGAGACTAGGATGAACTCTCCAGCAGACGGACCGGATTCCAACAGAGAAGATCACAACGACACCTGGGCGTAAATATATATTGATTGCAATTATTCCCGAATGAGTGAGTGTTCATGTGCAAAGGATTAGCATTTCAATTAACATTATTATCAACTGTTTGTAGTGATTAATTTTGTCTTTCCAGCTTTCTCAGTCCACACCCACTTCCCTTTGTCCACCAAGCCGTCATATCGGCTTAGCCCACTAGGGAATCTTCCCTATCATTTGTTAGTAACATATCTACTGTTTGTTTGTTTATCCATTTCTGTTAGCTAGTAAATAAATGATTAAGCCAATTGGCAATTTTCATTAATAGAAGACTAATTGATCAGATATTAAAATATCTGAAGAGTTATATTCGGAAAATTATAACTTTCGTAATCTGAAGATTTTCCTTGGTGCCTCGACTTCCTAGTTAATTACATTTATATGATTAGCTTAATCACGTAATAACAATCACAGAGAATTGATTTTAATGATGCCAAAGACACGACAACAGGGTATGTAATAAACAGAGCATCTGTGTACTCAGGCCATACTTAATTCCAAGAACACAATTTATACGCTACTTATACCCTACTACCCTACGACTTAGCCTCGTATTACCACACTGATCTCGCAAGCTTACATAAATATGTTTTGTTATGAGTCCGCTATGACTCTGCTATGAATCCGCTATGACTCCACTATGAGTCCGCTATGAATCCGCTATGAGTCCGCTATGAATCCGCTATGAGTCCGCTATGAATCCGCTATGAGTCCGCTATGAATCCATTATGAGTCCGCTATGAATCCATTATGAGTCCGCTATGAATCCGCTATGAATCCGCTATGAATCAGCTATGAATCCGCTATGAGTCCGCTATGAATCCATTATGAGTCCGCTATGAATCCATTATGAGTCCGCTATGAATCCGCTATGAATCCGCTAAGAGTCCGCTATGAGTCCGCTATGAATCCGCTATGAGTCCGCTATGACTCCGCTATGAGTCTGCCATGAATCCGCCATGAGTCCGCTATGAATCCGCTATGAGTCCGCTATGACTCCGCTATGAGTCCGCTATGAATCCGCTATGAGTCCGCTATGAATCCGCTATGAGTCCGCTATGAATCCATTATGAGTCCGCTATGGGTCTTGCAAAACTAAAGAGATCAGTGTGGTAGTAGGAGGCTAACAACTACTATTTATTGGACCAATTAATCTGTCCACTTGCTTTAGTGTGGATTTCGCTGAAACCAATTAATCTGGCCACCAGCTGTAGTGTGGATTTCTATGAAACCAATTCATCTGGCCACTTGCTGTAGTGTGGATTTCGCTGAAACCAATTCATCTGGCCACTTGCTGTAGTGTGGATTTCGCTGAAACCAATTAATCTGGCCACTTGCTGTAGTGTGGATTTCTCTGAAACCAATTCATCTGGCCACTTGCTGTAGTGTGGATTTCGCTGAAACCAATTAATCTGGCCACTTGCTGTAGTGTGGATTTCGCTGAAACCAATTAATCTGGCCACTTGCTGTAGTGTGGATATCGCTGAAACCAATTCATCTGGCCACTTGCGTTAGTGTGATTTTCTCTGAAACCAATTCATCTGGCCACTTGCGTTAGTGTGATTTTCTCTGAAACCAATTAATCTGGCCACCAGCTGTAGTGTGGATTTCTATGAAACCAATTCATCTGGCCACTTGCTGTAGTGTGGATTTCGCTGAAACCAATTCATCTGGCCACTTGCTGTAGTGTGGATTTCGCTGAAACCAATTAATCTGGCCACTTGCTGTAGTGTGGATTTCTCTGAAACCAATTCATCTGGCCACTTGCTGCAGTTTGGATTTATCTGAAACCAATTCATCTGGCCACTTGCGTTAGTGTGATTTTCTCTGAAACCAATTCATCTGGCCACTTGCGTTAGTGTGATTTTCTCTGAAACCAATTCATCTGGCCACTTGCTGTAGTGTGATTTTCTCTGAAACCAATTCATCTGGCCACTGGCTTTAGTGTGGATTTTTCTGAAACCAATTAATTTGGTCACTTGCTGTAGTGTGGATTTCTCTGAAACCAATTTTGCAGAAGAGCTACAATACATGCACACTGTCTTTTGTAATTTTTTGCAATTTTCTTAACATTACCTTCAAGCAGAAAAGGCCAAACATTTTTCCAATCTCATCTCTTTATTCCACAGACATGAGTTCGCTGACAACATATCTTTGTTCCAGACATGAGTTCACTGACATGAGCTTTTGTTAATTTTGATTAAAACATAACCAAAGTTCATTAAATACGAATACCAAAATAGTTTTTGTGTGGATTCCGCAACACGGTTAGCTTTTAACAGGGTTAGCTTTTAACAGCTAGGACCGCAATTTCTTGTCCCAGAATCCCGCCTAACAGACCTGCTTGACAGAAATGCTAAGCTGCTAGCCATCAAGCTAACGAAGTTGGTACCAGATTAGTTTTGCAATGGAGCCCGATTTGTCTGGAGAAATAAATGAGGTTCCAGAGCTGTATCACTATGCTTCGGGACAAACCGGATCACTCAGAGTTCCAATGTGGCAATTGTTTGCTTGCCGAGGATTAAAGGCTTGAAGTGGTAAGAAACTGGGGAAAATGCAGAGTAGAATGTTTACCTTTTCTACGCAGGTGGCTGGAGGGCATACGCGCTTGTTGGATGCATCTCAGCCTTGTTGTTTATCAGGTGTTGCAATGATGGTCGCATGTTGTAAGCCGTGGAAGCCAAAGACAGTGCCCTCCCGCAAAGCAGTGTACACTCCCAACGAGAGGCCCGGAGCGGAAACAAACAACTAATACGTAACATTGCAAAAATCGGAAACTTTCTGTCCAAAAATGATGCCTTATCCATGCTTTTGTCACTTCTAGGTTAAACTACTGCAATGCTCTACTTTCCGGCAACCTGGATAAAGCACTAAATAAACTTCAGTTAGTGCAAAACACGGCTGCTAGAATCTTGACTAGAACCAAAAAAAAATATCATATTACTCCAGTGCTAGCCTCTCTACACTGGCTTCCTGTTAAGGCAAGGGCTGATTTCATGGTTTTACTTCTCACCTAGAAAGCATTACATGGTCACAAGATGCAGGCCTCCTTACTGTCCCTAGAGTTTCTAAGCAAACAGCTGGAGGCAGGGCTTTCTCCTATAGAGCTCCATTTTTATGGAATGGTCTGCCTACCCATGTGAGAGAAGCAGACTCGGTCTCAACCTTTAAGTCTTTATTGACTTGAACTTGCAACCTTCCGGTTACTAGTCCAACGGTCTAACCACTAGGCTACCCTGCCATCCAGATGATGAAGGAACTGAACTGAGCTGTTTAAACTACTGGCGCACAGCTCGGACACCCATGCATACAACACAAGACATGCCACCAGAGGTCTCATCAAATTCCCCAAGTCCAGAACAGACTATGGGAGGTGCACAGTACTACATAGAGCCATGACTACATGGAACTCTATTCCACAGTACTACATAGAGCCATGACTACATGGAACTCTATTCCACAGTACTACATAGAGCCATGACTACATGGAACTCTATTCCACAGTACTACATAGAGCCATGACTACATGGAACTCTATTCCACATCAAGTAACTGATGCAGAAGTAAAATTAGATAAAAAATAAACAGATTAAAAAACACCTTATGGAACAACGGGGACTGTAAAGCAACACAAACATAGGGACAGACACATGCATACACACACACACGATAACATACACACTATACGCACACGTACACAGATTTTGTTCTGTAGATGTGGTAGTGGTGGAGTAGGGGCCTGAGGGCACACAGTGTGTTGTGAAATCTGTGAATGTGTTGTAATGTTTTTAAAAGTGTATAAACTTCCTTAATTATGCTGGACCCCAGGAAGAGTAGCTTCTGCCTTAATTCAACATCACTTTATTCCACAGAAATGACGTTAACTGACGACATCTCTTTTTTCCAAATCATTCCCTAAGTTCCTCAGCTGAATCTGATAATGAATGGTTTGGCAAGTTAAGGAGACTAAATTACTTGCCGTTACCTTAGATTGTAAACTGTCATGATCAAAACATATAGATTCAATGGTTGTAAAGATGGGGAGAGGTCTGGCCGTAATAAAGAGATGCTCAGCTTTTTTGACACCACACTCCACAAAGCAAGTCCTGCAGGCTCTAGTTTTGCCTAATCTTGATTATTGTCCAGTCGTGTGGTCCAGTGCTGCAAGAAAAGACCTAGTTATGCTGCTACTGGCCCAGAACAGACTGGCACGTTCTGCTCTTCATTGTAATCAGAGGGCTGATATAAATACTATGCTGCTAGTCTCTCTTGGCTAAGAGTTGAGGAGACTGACTTCCTCTTTTTTATTGTTTGCATAGTCAACTTATACAAAGCTCTGACACACACACTTATCCCACCAGACATGCCACCAGGGGTCTTTTCATAATCCCCAAATCCAGAACAAATTCAAGAAAGCGTATTTTATTATATAGAGCCCTTATTTCATGGAACTCCCTTCCATCTCATATTGCTCAAATAAACAACAAACCGGGTTTTAAAAAACAGATAAAGCAACACCTCACGGCACAACGCCTCTCCCCTATCTGACCTAGATAGTTTGTGTGTATGTATTGATATGTAGGCTACGTGTGCCTTTTTTAAATGTATGTAGTTCTGTCCTTGAGTCCCTTAAAGTTGATGATGTGGTTGTTACTGACAAGAAGCAAATGGCTGAGCTTTTTAATCACCACTTCATTAAGTCAGGATTCCTATTTGACTCTGCCATGCCTCCTTGCCCGTCCAACATTTCCTCATCTCCCACCCCTTCTAATGCAACCATCCCCGATACTTCTCCCTCTTTTTCCCCTGCCCGCTACAAAGTTTCTCCCTGCAGGCAGTCACTGAGTCAGAGGTGCTAAAGGAGCTCCTTAAACTTGACCCCCCAAAAAACATCTGGGTCAGCCATTTGCTTCTTGTCAGTAACAACCACATCATCAACTTTAAGGGACATGGGCAGCTGTGAGGAGGAGGGTTTATTCTCCAGGTCTTTAACCATTTTCTAGAACTTCTTGTGTTAGACCCACAGAGAGAATTGCTCCTTAAAGTAACTAACTTTGGTCTTCTGAATAGCCTGAGTGCATTTATTTCTCATTTGCCTGAACGAGAGCCAGTCAGCCTGAGTGTGCGTGTGCCGAGCCTTTTTCCAAATGCAATGCTTGAGGTGGAGTAACTCTGCAAGATCATGGGTGTGTTTGTTAACAATACCACTGAAAATATAAAAAAAGAAGGTCCAAGCGTCTTCGACAGAGATCAAGCTGATTCTATACCATTTTGCAGAGGCCAGGTCATGAAGGAAGACTTGCTCATTAAAGTTTTTTAGCAAGCTTTAAGCTTCCCCCATCATCGCCAAGCCTATCTTCAATCTTTTTAACCTGTCTCATTTCTGGGGAGGTTCCCATTGCTTAGAAGGCAGCCACGGTCCGTCCATTATTTAAAGGGGGAGATCAAGCTGATCCTAACTGTTATAGGCCTATTTCTATTTTGCTCTGTTTATCAAAAGTGTTGGGAAAAACTCAATAATCAACTGACTGGCTTTCTTAATGTCTATAGTGTTCTCTCTGGTATGCAATCTGGTTTCCACTCAGGTTATGGACGTGTCACTGCAACCTTTAAAGGTCCTCAATGATGTCACCACTGCTATAGATTCTAAGCAATGTTGTGCTGCTATTTTTATTGGCCAAAGCTTTTGATACAGTACACCATTACTTTCTTGTGGGCCGGCTGAGGAGTATTGGTGTCTCTGAGGGGTCTTTTGCCTGGTTTGCTAACTACGTTCCTCTCAAAAGAGTGCAGTGTATAAAGTCAGAAAATCTGCTGTCTCAGCCACTACCTGTCACCAAGGGAGTACCCCAAGGCTCAATCCTAGGCCCCACGCTCTTCTCAATTTACATCAACATAGTTCAGGCAGTAGGAAGCTCTCTCCTCCATTCATATGCAGATGACACAGTCTTATACTCAGCTGGCCCCTCCCCAGAATTTGTGTTAAATGCTCTACAACAAAGCTTTCTTAGTGTCAAACAACCTTTCTCTGCCCTTAGCCTTCTTCTAAACACCTCCAAAACAAAGGTCATGTGGTTTGGTAAGAAGAATGCCCCTCTCCCCAACGGTGTGATTACTACCTCTGATGGTTTAGAGCTTGAGGTAGTCACCTCATACAAGTACTTGGGAGTATGGCTATATGGTACACTGTCCTTCTCTCAGCACATATCAAAGCTGCAGGCTAAAGTTACATCTAGACTTGGTTTCCTCTATTGTAGTTGATGTTCTTTCACCCCAGCTGCTTGACGAACCCTGATTCAGATGTCCATTCTACCCACGCTAGATTACGGAAACATCATTTATAGATCGGCAGGTAAGGGTGCTCTTGAGCAGCTAGATGTTCCATTCGGCCATCAGATTTGCCACCAATGCTCCTTATAGGACACATCACTGCACTCTATACTCCTCTGTAAACTGGTCATCTCTGTATACCCTTCGCAAACACCACTGGTTGATGCTTATTTATTAAACCCTCTTAGGCCTCACTAGCCCATATCTGAGATATCTACTGCAGCCCTCATCCTCCACTTACAACACCCATTCTGCCAGTCACATTCTGTTAAAGGTCCCCAAAGCACACACATCCCTGGGTCACTCGTCTTTTCAGTTCGCTGCAGCTAGCGACTGGAACGAGCTGCAACACACACTCAAACTGGACAGTTCTATCTCCATCTCTTCATTCAAAGAATCAATCATTGACTCTACTGACAGTTGTGGCTGCTTTGTGTGATGTATTGTTGTCTCTTGAATTTTGTGCTGTTGTCTGTGCCAAATGTTTGTACCATGTTTTGTGCTGCTACCATGTTGTGTTGCTACCATGCTGTGTTTTCATGTGTTGCTGCCTTGCTATGTTGTTTTCTTTAGGTCTCTCTTTATGTAGTGTTGTCTCTCTTGTCGTGATGTGTGTTTTGTCCTATATTTAGAATTTTTTTTTTTTTTTGTCCCAGCCCCCATCACCGCAGGAGGCCTCTAGGTAGGCCGTCATGAGAACTAAGAATGTGTTCTTAACTGACTTGCCTAGTTAAATAAAGGTTAAATAAATAAAACATGAGTACACTGACGACATCACTTCATTCCACAGACATGATGAGTTCACTGACATCTCTTTATTCAACAGACATGAGTTCAATGACAATATATATGACTCCAGGTAAGTAAAGCCATTCTCTAAACACTGCCTTTCCTTAGCGCAAGTTGTCTCAAGTCTGAATGAAATGCTTAAAAAATTATTATTTTTAAATCTGATTTCAGCATTTGAGATATTTATAGCTTATTCGCCTAGAAACACAGATGATTTTAAAGTTAATAAATTCGTACACCTGCTCTGAATCTTTGAATGAGAGAAGAACCTCAACATGTTTGCATTTAAAACCGAGTGACCAATGACATGTTAGCGCCCTCTGCTGGACAATACAGGAACTAGTAGTGCTTCTCTAAATTACAACACTAGAATTCCATTCCATTCCTATAACAGGGAAATGAACCTGTATCTAGTTAGCAGAATAAAGTAGTTTATTATTATAATACATTAATATTCTCTAGATTTCCAGCAAAAACATACAAAATAATTACTTCTATTGAATACTGGCACATATAATAAAATCTAAATCTTAAGCTTTTGACGAATACTTTGTTGAGAGCTGTAAAACCACATAACGAGCACACTCCTTCGATATAGTTTACTGGTGAAGTGGATTTGTGTTGGACAACATTGCTATTTGGTACGATATTTAATTATAAACTAATGTGGGTTCTGCTCTTTCCCTTTCCACTGAGTTTGAGGACGTTGGTTACCATGACGCCGATGCCGTCGAAGATCAGGTGCACCTGGGTCTCACACATGAAGGCTGGTGATGTCACCACCTTGTTCTTCTGGTCTACGTGGGCCTCGTGATGACACTCGGGGTCAAGGGTCACACACAGAGACAGGGATTACAGAGGCTAATCAAAAGCACACGTCAAAACAGCAAAGCTTAAATTACATATTCACTTTCAGCTGAGTGCAGTAACTTTGTAACATACTTTTCACATTGCCTTTGACAAATGTTGTAATATATGTAGTATTTAACATACTTACAATTGGAGTGGCAGGCAGCCTAGTGGTTAGAGCGTTGGGCCAGTAACCGAAAGGTTTCTGGATCGAATCCCCGAGCTGTCGTTCTGCCCCGAGCTGTTGTTAACCCACTGTTCCCCAGTAGGCTGTCATTGTAAATAAGATTTTGTTCTTAACTGACTTTCCTAGTTAAATAAAACATTTATAACATATGGGAGTTTAACCCACTTATTGCAAGCGCCATGATCTATCAAATGACCTTAAATGTGTTGAATTGCTGATGTCAACAGTAAGATAACAGTTAGATAACAAACACAATTGCATTTTATCGATGGCAATTTGAATGCATAGATATACCGTGACAAGATCCTGCGGCCCATTGTCGTGCCATTCATCCGCCACCACGGCCCCATGTCTCAACGATCAGTACACAATTCCTGGAAGCTGAAAATGTCCCAGTTCTTCCATGGCCTGCATACTCACCATACATGTCACCTATTGAGCATGTTTGGGATGCTCTGGATTGATGTGTACGACAGCGTGTTCAAGTAGCCGCCAATATCAAGCAACTTCGCACAGCCATTGAAGAGGAGCGGGACAACATTCCACAGGCCCCAATCAACATCCTCATCAACTCTATGTGAAGGAGATGTGGTTGTGCTGCATGAGGTAAATGGTGGGTCACACCAGATACTGACTGCTTTTCTGATCCACTCCTCTACCTTTTTGTAAGGTATCTGTGACCAACAGAAGCATATCTGTATTCCCAGTCATGTGAAATCCATTGCATGTTGCGTCTATATTTGTGTTCAGTATTTATAATGCAGCATGTGAAAGGATATGGTGACCTCCTTGACGATGTGCTTGGCTCCCAGAGCCTTAATAGCCCCAGCAGTGCCAGCATAGGGCCACTTGCCCCCCTTCTCCTCTTCGTGCCCCACCGTCACCTCTACCCCAGGAAGCAGCTTGGCAGCCAACACAGGAGAGATACAGCACAACCTAGGATAAATATAGCCAGGTTAGGACAATGTACTAATTCCATGTGACCAGCGTAGTTTAGAGGTTGGCCCTCTGATGTCACATAGGTGGATACATTGATATGTTTTAATTTATAAATGATTTTTACAAAAACTCCCACTTTACCTAACATCATTACTAACCTTTAGGCATATGAGCTACTATACGCAGATTGAAAACTAAAAAAATATGCTTTTTGGTCATTTGGTGGTTAAGGCTAGCGGTGTGGTTAAGGCTAGCGGTGTGGTTAAGGCTAGCAGGGTGGTTAAGGCTAGCAGTGTGGTTAAGGCTAGCAGGATGGTTAAGGCTAGCAGTGTGGTTAAGGCTAGCAGTGTGGTTAAGGCTAGCAGTGTGGTTAAGGCTAGCAGGGTGGTTAAGGCTAGCAGGGTGGTTAAGGCTAGCAGGGTGGTTAAGGCTAGCAGGGTGGTTAAGGCTAGCAGGGTGGTTAAGGCTAGCAGGGTGGTTAAGGCTAGCAGGGTGGTTAAGGCTAGCAGGGTGGTTAAGGCTAGCAGGGTGGTTAAGGCTAGCAGGGTGGTTAAGGCTAGCAGGGTGGTTAAGGCTAGCAGGGTGGTTAAGGTCAGGTTTCAAATTGTATTGTATGATTGTATGACTTTGTGGCTGTGCTAGCTAATGCCACTATGCAGAGCTCCCTCCGGAACAAGATTCATGACACAAAAAGTTAACCAGGTCTCAGGGATGGGTAACTCATCAGTTAGATAATTCGGGCTTTTTGTTTTTTTGCACCCCATTTCTGGAAAATCTTCAAAATGTTCTTGAATGTGATGTTCTGGTGTCTCTAGGTCCATTCAGAAAGCTGATCGAGGACTGTATTACTGATGAATGTGACGTTCTGGTGCCTCTAGGTCCATTCAGAAAGCTGATTGAGGACCTTATTACTGATGATTGTGATGTTCTGGTGTCTCTAGGTCCATTCAGAAAGCTGATTGAGGACTGTATTACTGATGAATGTGATGTTCTGGTGCCTCTAGGTCCATTCAGAAAGCTGATTGAGGACCTTATTACTGATGATTGTGATGTTCTGGTGTCTCTAGGTCCATTCAGAAAGCTGATTGAGGACTGTATTACTGATGAATGTGATGTTCTGGTGTCTCTAGGTCCATTCAGAAAGCTGATTGAGGACTGTATTACTGATGAATGTGATGTTCTGGTGCCTCTAGGTCCATTCAGAAAGCTGATTGAGGACCTTATTACTGATGAATGTGATGTTCTGGTGCCTCTAGGTCCATTCAGAAAGCCTTTTGAGGACCGTAATGCTGATGAATGTGTTTTTTAGGACCGTGTTTTTCTATCTGTTTGCATTTTGGATTTATTTTTTTGATATGAGTATTATCTATAATTTCTGTAATTCAGGGCTCATCTGTAAAATAGACCTTGGTCTCAGTATGACTCCCTGATTAAATAAAGGTTACATAAAAACACAATAACTCTTCCTCATTTATACAACCAGTTAGAGATACTAGAATCCTCGTCTTAACCTAGAGCACAAACTGATATTAGATGTTACTTTTCTAAAACGCCTTTCATTCCTTTCTGCCATCTATCCTGATGTCGTGAAAGATGTGGTACAGGCACCCATCTGACTGCTTTCCAATACTGTTTAACTTCAAATTAGTGTGAATGGAAGGATACAAGATTATGAAGCCACTTTAAAACTATTGAGATACACCCAAAAGGTATTCATTTACAAGGGGCACTCAATCCCTAGTCGCTATGGACAGACTACGTAAATATAAATCAAGCATCTGACCAGATTACACAATATTTTTTTGGTCTGGGTTAACCGAGCTCAATCCCCAACAAGCACAGTTTTACACACGACGACAGCACTGACCCGATAGGTTTGCCTGCCTTATGAAAGTCCTTCAGGACACGCTCCACATCTGTGTTGATCTTGCAGTCTGGACCGTCCACGGCAAACGTCGACCTGCCACACAAGACAAGCAAAACAGATCCGTCTGAGGGGTACAGAGAGAAACGTCGACCTACCACACAAGACAAGCAAAACAGATCCGTCTGAGGGGTACAGAGACAGAAACATTGAGATGCCCTTGCAGAAGCTCAAAGTGTTTGTACAGCAGGTATACTTAACATGAATGATATGAATTAACGGTTGTTGTTTTTTTTAACAATGTGGTATGACAACGCTGTTCCACCTACAGGTTTTTTGCAGCCCCAAAGCCCCCTGGGAAGATGATGGCGTCATGGTCGCCAACGCTGAGTTTGGCGAGATCTGTGACGTTGCCCCTAGCGATGCGTGCGGACTCTGATAAGACGTTCCTGGACTCATTCTCAACTGGCACTCCCTTCCCGTGGTCGATGACATGCATCTGGGACACGTCAGGGGCGTACATCTGCACCTCGGCCCCGCCCCTGCTCAGGTGCACCAGGATCCTGTTTCACACACACACACAACACATCAGTGAGAATGATGTAGCACCTCTTGTTCACTGTGTGAATCAGGCTAGACGCCACCTTCTGCTGGCCCACTTCTCACAGGCGACTGGTGCATAGAGTGGCGCACAGTTGGCCCAGCGTCGTCCGGGTTTGGCCGGTGTAGGCCGTCATTGTAAATAGGAAAATGTTCTTAACTGACTTGCCTAGTTAAATAAAAGGTTAAATTAAAATATTATAATCATTTTTAAGATGTAAAACTGTATGTTTTAGCCATCTTGTCAAGCAAGTTAATAGTATGTTGTATAGTGTAAGACAGGCTTGGAATAGAATGGAAATAGACTCACGCTGATGCTTCATGGATTTCTGTTCCGTCATACACACCACAGCCAGACAGCACCTGTTAACATGACTCGCATTAATATGACACGTTCACTTCATAAATTATTGATCATCTTATGGGAAATGAATGCAAAACTAGATCAACTCCCAACAACAAATCTATACTGAACAAAAAAAATATAAAACGCAACATTTAAAGTGTCGGTCCCATGTTTCATGAGCTGAAATAAAAAGATCCCAGACATTTTCCATTAAACAGCATGATCATTACACAGGTGCACCTTGTGCTGGGGGCCAATCTAAAACGTGCAGTTGTGTCACACAACACAATGCCACAGATGTTTTAAGTTCTGAGGGAGCGTGCGATTGGCTGACTGCAGGAATGTCCGCCAGAGCAAATTGCAAATTCTGAAAAACGCTTACCTGTACCAATGTTTGTCCTGTACAACTGCAGTCCTTCCACTGAAATTCATACTTTTAATAAAAACATTTATCATATACAGGCTGTTAAGTCTCCAGTTGATTAACACAATGAGGAGAAAGTCGATTTTATTCTAGAAAAGCTTTTATTCAAAGTATGAATCGCAGTTGTAGACGATAAACATAGGCACAGGTAAGGCACAGGTAAGCCTAAGCATTTTCAGGATTGACCATTTTTCAAAGCGGCTTGATGAGGAGTTGGTTATTTGAATCAGCTGTGCAGTGCTAGGGCAGAAACCTAAATGTGCCTCTCGGGGTGCAGAGGACCGACTCTGCACAAGCTTGCAAAAAAAATAAAAAATGGAGTAGTCCGCCTGAAGCCAGAAGTTGAATAACATTCCGTTTCAACTTACTCTGTCGACTGACTGTAGGCTTGGTTCTTATGCAGGGGCGAATAAACATTATAAAAAGTACATTCATGTAGTGTCTAATTTAACAGAATTTCCAAACGTGGGTCTGCAGTTCGTCAGCATGGTCAGTTCCTCTCTGCTTACCTCATGTCAAAATAAAAGTCCCCCCCCACACAAGTTCTTGCTTTTTTTGTGTGCAGGCATGGCACACTTGAATGACTTTTATTTTGACATGAGGTAAGCTGAGAGGAAGTTTGGAAAGTTGGTTTATGTTCTATTAGATGTTTGTTTTTTTGTAAAATGTTCCCTCTGCATAAGGACCAACCCTACAGACAATCGGCAGGGCGGACATCCCGAGGCGTTCGTGCTGATTGTACGGAGATTGTGACAGACGGTTAAAATGGCATCCCTTGACAAGACAAGAAGTATGTCAGAAGTGCAGTATTATCATAAGTAGATAGTTATACTAGGAATACGGAGGAGGAATGGAGGGGAAAAGAGAGGCAGAGGTTAGAGGGAGAGGGAGGCTAATCCATTTGTGGTTTCAGGGTGGGTGAAAACAAGAGTTGGGTGCTGTGGAATCGGTGAGGGTAACTCAGAAGTGGTCTTGTGATAATTGTTTGTGTTTCTGCTGGTCAGAGGGAGCAGGTGTTACACTAATGGGGGGGAGATGTGAATTGTTTTGCTCTCAAGAAAAGGGTGCCATTGAAAGGAGCTGACCAACTGAAGGGAAAGATTCCCGGTGTTTATGATGCGACGCAGACAGGGTGGCGTATGTGGTAAAACAGAAGAGTCCTTGTCTGTTGTTTTGGTGTTCAGTCTTTCCCCGACAAAGTTCTATTTCTGTCTAGTCCTGCCTCTCCCATCTCCTCATTGGTTTATAGAAGCAGGTACCCACTGTGCCATCCCCTCATTGGTTATACCCACGTGGGTGATTGAAAGACAAACTGTTTAGCCGGTCGTCGTGGTAATACTATGAAAGTGTAGATGCCAATCACCATATAAGTTCAAAGATGAAAAATCGTGGAAGGAGGAGAGATGACTACAAACGATTCGGTTGGCCGTTTTATGTGTGGATTAATTGTCGGAGTAGAGGACCTTGTGCATTTCAGGTAAAATAACAACTCAATGTTTATATCCCAGGACAAATTAGCTAGCAAGTACAAGCTAACTAGCTAAATTGCCATACATGTTTAATGCTTTTTGACCTGTCCCCAAATTAATGTAATTGGTTCAGTTTGTTTTGATATTTTTACCTGCTTGTGGTGATCGCGTTTGGTGTAGGGGGACAAAATATTTTTTTGCACAATGGCGCGTGCCGCCGCTCGTTGACGTGCGCGCGCAATAATTGAATAACATGGATTTCTAAATGTATTTTGCGACGCTCGCGCACGCAACGTGTCCGGTCTGGTCAGCATGTTAGATTAGATTTTAGGCATTTATAGTAACGGTTATCAACTGTACTGCAGGGATGGAACACTTAGAGGTTATGTGGTGGCAGCTGCAGAGAGGTATTTGCGTGTGTGACATCAGAAGAGTTACAGGGTGTGTTAAGTGGTGGTGTCCCATCCTTTCAGGCTGTTGGCATGAAGTAGGACTATATATATCTATATTTAAATAGTGGAGTAAGGTATTTATTTTCATTTTGTTTAATTATGCAAAGCATACGAGTTATACCCCAGTCTAGTAGGTGGCAGTTAACACAACATTTATTGGATGACAACTGCCGTTAAACCACATCGAAGAAGAAGAATCGGCAGGGTGACTTGAAATGACATTGTATTTCATTTCTGGCTTTGCAAGTTAATTCCTAGCAACCTTAGAGTGTAAATGCGTTGTTAAAAAAAGAAAACGGCAAGCGACAGATTGACTCAATGTTGCGACCATTTATCAATACTCAACAACACCGCAATATAATAGAGTGTAGTTGAGCGATTACTCAGCTAGGGATTTCCGATACTACCTGCAACTGGTCAGAACTGACTTGGCACACATTAATCATGTAGCCCACTACTCGACACACTATATCGGATCCAGGTTTACTTACAACTGCAACTTTTGCACCGCTCCATCTGGCACTGGTGTGAAGCCCCGAGTTTACCAACTGTGATTTCCCTGGGAATGAAACCGATTTAAATGCTAGTGATCTTAAAGCAAACATTGTTGACTACAGAGTTGTACATAAACCAGACAGGGACCCCTTTTGACAAACGCGCACAAGATGCCGGGCAGTGGAATCAGCGTCTCGACAGCGAAAATAAAATAGTACTTCCGGGTAACGGAATTTCGGAAACATACAAATTAACAGTACCTCACGTAAATTAGAAAAGTGTCATTAACCTGTATTTATTAATAAAGATGTATGAAAAAATTATTGTCTAAACATTAACAATGACTAATTTGTTCATATTTAACTGAAATTTGCATTAATTTGGGATTTTAAAACACGTTCCAACGTCAAATAAATGCCCCCAAATCACTATATACGCATTACATATAGGCTTATAGAGAAATAATGATTCTGTAAAAGTGGGGAGGGGAGTACTCAGTATGGTCTGTATATATATATACCACTTTGTTGGTTACTACATGATTTCCATATGGGTTGCTTCATAGTTTTGATGTCTTCACTATTAGTCTACAATGTAGAAAATAGTACAAATAAAGAAAAACCCTGGAATGAGTAGGTGTATGAACTTTTGACTGGTACTGTATATATTTACATCATTTGTAACATTATGTACTATGAAAAGCTGCAAAAAAGATTGATTTCTATCATACGCATAGAGTTTTACCAATTGAGATAGAGGACTCTGTGCCATGGCTTCATTAAAGTGGTGGAAGCCCTCAATGGCACTGCCAATGCTAAGACGCCCCTTTGGCCACTAGAGGCCTCTAGCATTCTCCATGGTTTTAATTGTAAAACCTTTATTTTGAAGGCAGAATCCCGAAACCGGAAGTCTTAATGTGGATAGCATCCAGCTAGTGTTGCTGTCATGACGCTAGTGAGAGTGGCCAGCAAATGTGACACCTGGCATGGCATGTTTCAGCAAGGTCATGCAGTGAAATACTTATTTGACATAATTATTTTAGCTATCATGTCATGAAAATACAACAATAGGTTTTGTGTCTGTGTCAGCGTGACCTTTTATTAGTAACCTGAAGTTAAAAAATATATTTTGTTTCTCGGCTCTCCAAGGCCGACCTGAGTCTTTAATCAGGTCAACACTCGTAAAAGCCTCAGGGCCGGACGGTATTCCACGGCGTATTCTTAGAGCATGGCAGGCATCAACACTGTCATTTCCAACCTCTCCTTATCCCAGTCTGTAATCCATACATCTCAAGATGACCACCATCATTCCTGTTCCTAAGAACTCTAAGGCTTTATGCCACAATGACTACCACCCTGTAGCACTCACATCTGTAATCATGAAGTACTTTGAGAGGCTGGCTTTGGCACACATTAACTCCACCATCCCAGACACCTTAGACCCAAGACAACTTCAGGAAATGGTGGGGCGAGCTTGCCCCCATCCACGTAGACGGGGCTGCAGTGGAAAGTGTTGAGAGCTTAAAGTTCCTCGGTGTCCAAATCACTAAGGACTTTAAATGGTCCACACACACGCAACAATGCATCTTCCCCATCTTCCATCATACAACCAGAATCTAAAGACGGTGACATCTTGTGGAAGCCCTAGGAAGTGCATAAACATCCATATCTAAGCTGGACTTCAAATGGCACTGTTTTCAAAATCGAGGTCTCACTTCCTGTTTGGATTTCTTCTCAGGTTTTTGCCTGCCATATGAGTTATGTTATACTCACAGACATAATTCAAACAGTTTTAGAAACTTCAGAGTGTTTGCTATCCACCAGTAATAACAACATGCATATATTCCCATCTGGGAGTAGGAGGCAGTTTACTCTGGGCACGCCTTTCATCCAAAAGTGAAAATGCTGCCCCCTAGCCCCAACAGGTTAAAGACTCCAAACACTCAAGCCATAGACTGTTCTCTCTGCTTCCGCACGGAAAGTGGTACAGGCGTATCAAGTCTGACACCAACAGGCTCCTGAACAGCGTCTATCCTCAAGCCATAAGACTTGTTGCTAAATAGCAAACAGGATCTGTTGACCCTTGTACTGTATTTGTGTACTGTCTCTATGAATACTCACAGGAGTCTACACCCTGATGCATTCTGACACTCCAATGCACACACACACACACACACACACACACACACACACACACACACACACACACACTAATTTAATTTGCTTGCACACATATTTATACTGACTCTACACACACACACACTCACATCCTGAAGGCTCGTCACCTTACCCCTAGATATATATACATGTACCTGTACCACTCCAGTATCCCTGTACATTGTAAATATGGTACTGGAACTGAACCTGTACATAGTAACCTGTAGGTGAGTACAGGTCCCACACTAACCTTTAATGACGTGAGCGATGTTGTGGTCCTGACACATGAAGTCAGCGTGGATAGGGCCCTTCACTCCCATCTCTCCCTTCAGGTGTTTGGTTTACCCCTCCAGGTTGGTGTTGGGCTCCCCAACTTTGTAAACCTCATCATCCTTGCACGCAAGGAGAGTTGGTCATGAGTAACTATCAAACTCCTAACTCCTGCTCGCTACAATCTTACCCCGAACAGGTTACTAAATACAAGTACGGCACTGAAATGTATAGCAGCTGTTTTATAGGCTCCTGACTAATCCTGCTGTTTTGTTGTTGAACACCAGAGGGCATCCTTGAGCACATCTATTCCATCTAGTTTTTATCATTATTTTATTAAAGGAAAACACAAAGATGTTGAAGGGCTCCCAAGTGACACAGAGGTCTAAGGCACTGCATCTAAGTGCTTGAGGCATCACTACAGACACCCTGGTTCGAATCCAGGCTGTATCACAACCGGCTGTGATTTGGAGTCCCGTAGGGCGGCGCGCAATTGGCCCTGGCGTCGTCTGGGTAGTCATTGAAAATAAGAATTTGTTCTTAACCGACTTGCCTAGTTAAAAAAATAAAATAAAAAGTTTACATACACTTAGGTTGGAGTCATTAAAACTTGTTTTTTAACCACTCCTCAAATAAAAACAAATACTGTATGCTTCGTTCTGTATGGTAAAGTGCCTTGCGAAAGTATTCGGCCCCCTTGAACTTTGCGACCTTTTGCCACATTTCAGGCTTCAAACATAAAGATATAAAACTGTATTTTTTTGTGAAGAATCAACAACAAGTGGGACACAATCATGAAGTGGAACGACATTTATTGGATATTTCAAACTTTTTTAACAAATCAAAAACTGAAAAATTGGGCGTGCAAAATTATTCAGCCCCCTTAAGTTAATACTTTGTAGCGCCACCTTTTGCTGCGATTACAGCTGTAAGTCGCTTGGGGTATGTCTCTATCAGTTTTGCACATCGAGAGACTGAATTTTTTTCCCATTCCTCCTTGCAAAACAGCTCGAGCTTAGTGAGGTTGGATGGAGAGCATTTGTGAACAGCAGTTTTCAGTTCTTTCCACAGATTCTCGATTGGATTCAGGTCTGGACTTTGACTTGGCCATTCTAACACCTGGATATGTTTATTTTTGAACCATTCCATTGTAGATTTTGCTTTATGTTTTGGATCATTGTCTTGTTGGAAGACAAATCTCCGTCCCAGTCTCAGGTCTTTTGCAGACTCCATCAGGTTTTCTTCCAGAATGGTCCTGTATTTGGCTCCATCCATCTTCCCATCAATTTTAACCATCTTCCCTGTCCCTGCTGAAGAAAAGCAGGCCCAAACCATGATGCTGCCACCACCATGTTTGACAGTGGGGATGGTGTGTTCAGCTGTGTTGCTTTTACGCCAAACATAACGTTTTGCATTGTTGCCAAAAAGTTCAATTTTGGTTTCATCTGACCAGAGCACCTTCTTCCACATGTTTGGTGTGTCTCCCAGGTGGCTTGTGGCAAACTTTAAACAACACTTTTTATGGATATCTTTAAGAAATGGCTTTCTTCTTGCCACTCTTCCATAAAGGCCAGATTTGTGCAATATACGACTGAGAGTTGTCCTATGGACAGAGTCTCCCACCTCAGCTGTAGATCTCTGCAGTTCATCCAGAGTGATCATGGGCCTCTTGGCTGCATCTCTGATCAGTCTTCTCCTTGTATGAGCTGAAAGTTTAGAGGGACGGCCAGGTCTTGGTAGATTTGCAGTGGTCTGATACTCCTTCCATTTCAATATTATCGCTTGCACAGTGCTCCTTGGGATGTTTAAAGCTTGGGAAATCTTTTTGTATCCAAATCCGGCTTTAAACTTCTTCACAACAGTATCTCGGACCTGCCTGGTGTGTTCCTTGTTCTTCATGATGCTCTCTGCGCTTTTAACGGACCTCTGAGACTATCACAGTGCAGGTGCATTTATACGGAGACTTGATTACACACAGGTGGATTGTATTTATCATCATTAGTCATTTAGGTCAACATTGGATCATTCAGAGATCCTCACTGAACTTCTGGAGAGAGTTTGCTGCACTGAAAGTAAAGGGGCTGAATAATTTTGCACGCCCAATTTTTCAGTTTTTGATTTGTTAAAAAAGTTTGAAATATCCAATAAATGTCGTTCCACTTCATGATTGTGTCCCACTTGTTGTTGATTCTTCACAAAAAAATACAGTTTTATATCTTTATGTTTGAAGCCTGAAATGTGGCAAAAGGTCGCAAAGTTCAAGGGGGCCGAATACTTTCGCAAGGCACTGTATATATAATATGACATTTGTAATGTCTTTATTGTTTTGAAACTTCTGTGAGTGTAATGTTTACTGTTCATTTTTATTGTTTATTTCACTTTTGTATATTATCTACCTCACTTGCTTTGGCAATGTTAACACATGGTTCCCATGCCAATAAAGCCCATTGAAATAGATAGATAGATAGATAGATAGATAGATAGATAGATAGTGGCTATTTGAAGAATTTCAAATATAAAATATATTTTGATTTGTTAATAACTTTTTTGGTTACTACATGATTCCATATGTGTTATTTCATAGTTTTGATGTCTTCACTATAATTTTACAATGTAGAAAATTGTAAAAAAATATATTAAAAAATTAAGAAAAACACTTGAATGAGTATAATGCAGTATAATTCTGTGGGTGTTGTGTGCTGTGTGCATCCGTGACGGCTCCTCTGAAGATTGTTTGTCTAAATCATCCAAAAGTATCTCAAATTGATTAAAGTCACTAATATCAAGTAACCTACAGACTTGATATCATTTGGCCACTTTAATAAATGGAACACTAGTCACTTTAATAATGCCACTTTAAGAATGTTTACATATCTCATATTACATGTATATACTGTACACTGTATCCTTCACTATCTATTCTTTACTATCTATTGTATCTTAGCCACTCTGTCACTGCTCATCCATATATTTATACTTATATATTCTTATCCCATCTCATTTACTAGATTGTGTGTATTAGGTTTTGTTGTGGAATTGCTAGATATTACCTACTGCCTGCTGTGCTGTCAGATCTAGAAGCATAAGCATTTCACTACACTCACAATAACATCTGCTAACCATGTCTATGTGACCAAAACAATGTTATTTTATATCACTTAATTTGAACATGATGCGCAAAAAATATGCTAATATCGGTCCCATTGACTTGAATGGGGATTTGTACCACAAACGCTAAAACGTCAGCATGTGGGAAAGTAAAACAAACCATGGGTGGCTGTCATACCATTTCCATAGACAGCTTACAGGGTAACGAAAGAAATGTGTCATTTTGTAATTTGTGTGTACTATCCCTTTAAGAGAGCGAGTAGCATGGTGCACAGTGTACAATAAACGTATTAACGTGTGAGAAAAATGTACATATATCATTGACTAAGCATGACCTGTGCAAGTGATGTTGATGACAACTACAACATCAATTAACATTGTAAAATTCCTTTACTGACAGCATTAAAAATGGTTTAACCCTACTGAGATGGAAGTGATATACGCATTGAGTATAGACTACACTGAGTGTACAAAACATTAAGAACACCTGCTCTTTCCATGACACAGACTGACCCGGTGAATCCCTTATTGATGGCACTCATTACATTCACTATCAATCGGTGAAGATGAAGGGGAAGAGACAGGTTAAAGAAGGATTTTTAAGCCTTGAGATAATTGAGACATGGATTGTGTATGTGTGCCATTCACAGGGTGGATGAGCAAGACAAAAGATTGGAGTGCCTTTGAACAGGACGTGGTAGTAGGTGCCAGGCGCACCGGATTGTGTCAAGAACTGCAAAGCTACTGGGTTTTTCACACTCTACACTTTCCTTTGTCCTCCACCTAAAGGACATTCAGCGATCTTAACACAACTGTGGGAAGCATTGGAGTCAACAAGGGCCAGCATCCCTGTGGAACGCTTTCGACAACTTGTAGAGTCCCACGACCTCGACGAATTGACACTGTTCTGAAAGCAAAAGGGAGGGGCGGGTTCAACTCAATCTTAAGGTGTTCCTAATATTTGGTATAGTCGGTGTGTCCTGCTAGTCACTGTAGAGAAGTGAAGAGATTCAACACAACAGATGGAAACCTGGAGGCAGAGACAGAGATAAGATATCAAACCGTTGAGGTACAGATACAGTAAACATTATGCAGATGAGAAGAGACATGTCGTGACCTGCTCCCACATCTCGGGGTCAAATTCAGCTGTTTTTTTTTCTTCTAGTCGAAGCCTTGACTCACACAGCTAGCTTCGTCTGTGATATGTGTCACGACCGGAGCGAAGCCCATAACAAAAAGGGAGACAATGTGGAGATAAAGAATATCAAAATATATGTATTTAACTGAAGTAAACTAAATACAATTAACAATGGTGTGTGTGTGTGTAGTCAGTAGTGTAAGTGAGTGGTCGCGGGTATACATGTGATAATGAGGGGTGTTGAAAGGTGCCAACGCAAACAAACCAAATAGCCACAAAAATGCCACAACCAAAATCTGTCTGTGTCTCCATGGAGAGAGTCTCCCCAATGAATGGGGAAGAGGTGCATTTATCCTGGGACACACCTGAGCCCAGGTGTGTCCCATTTAGCTGACGACCCTCCCGGCCCCGCCCACCTACATCCTATTAAGGAAAACGAGAGCGAAGAGAAAGAATTCGGCAGACAGAGTGGGAGGGATGTCACATTAGCTTCATGCTTCAGGAAAGCCCAGTAGAAATGATCGTTCACCTGTGTTTATTACATCATTTTACAACGGGTTGGGTCTTATCCTGAATGCTGATTGGTTAAAACTGCATTCCAACCAGTGTCTATTTCACAAGTTAACACCGGCTAAATCTATGACAATGAAATGCCTATTTACTCTGTTCCATCTCACTGCTTAATCCACTGTCTCATCAGCCCAGCCAGGCAATTTATAAACTTGATCCCCACTATAAAAAGTGTCTAGACATTACCTCACATTTCTTTTAGACTAACATTGTCTTATTCGGGCATTAACACTTAATTATTACACAATGTGGTTTATGAATGGGTCTGAATTGATAGAATGAAAAATAGATATGGGGCCCAAATAGAATAAATGATACACTTCAGGCTATTTTTCACCAAAAACAATTAAAGGACACGTTGACATACTTGTGAGCTCAACATTTTAATGGTCTCCCTCTTGACAGTTAATGAAGTTCGTTTTCTGCAATTCTACACATTTTGCCATGGGGGGGGGCATAGAGAAAATGTGGCCGATTTAAAGCAAGTTTTCTGCAATTCCACACATTTTGCCATGGGGGGGGGGCATAGAGAAAATGTGGCCGATTTAAAGCAAGTTTTCTGCAATTCCACACATTTTGCCATGGGGGGGGGCATAGAGAAAATGTGGCCGATTTAAAGCAAGTTTTCTGCAATTCCACACATTTTGCCATGGGGGGGGGGCATAGAGAAAATGTGGCCGATTTAAAGCAAGTTTTCTGCAATTCCACACATTTTGCCATGGGGGGGGGGCATAGAGAAAATGTGGCCGATTTAAAGCAAGTTTTCTGCAATTCCACACATTTTGCCATGGGGGGGGCATAGAGAAAATGTGGCCGATTTAAAGCAAGTTTTCTGCAATTCCACACATTTTGCCATGGGGGGGGGCATAGAGAAAATGTGGCCGATTTAAAGCAAGTTTTCTGCAATTCTACACATTTTGCCATGGGGGGGCATAGAGAAAATGTGGCCGATTTAAAGCAAGTTTTCTGCAATTCTACACATTTTGCCATGGGGGGGGGGGCATAGAGAAAATGTGGCCGATTTAAAGCAAGTTTTCTGCAATTCTACACATTTTGCCATGGGGGGGGGCATAGAGAAAATGTGGCCGATTTAAAGCAAGTTTTCTGCAATTCCACACATTTTGCCATGGGGGGGCATAGAGAAAATGTGGCCGATTTAAAGCAAGTTTTCTGCAATTCCACACATTTTGCCATGGGGGGGGGGCATAGAGAAAATGTGGCCGATTTAAAGCAAGTTTTCTGCAATTCCACACATTTTGCCATGGGGGGGGGGGCATAGAGAAAATGTGGCCGATTTAAAGCAAGTTTTCTGCAATTCCACACATTTTGCCATGGGGGGGGGCATAGAGAATATGTGGCCGATTTAAAGCAAGTTTTCTGCAATTCTACACATTTTGACACATGGTGAAGAGAATTATGTGCAGTTTTAATATGATATCTGAGTGAGTGACTAACAAAATCAATGCCCCCCCCCAGTCGGTAATTCGACCATGATTACTACAAGTTTAGATAGTCTAGCCAGCTAACTTACTCTTCTAAAAAAAATGTTAGCTGGGCTAATTGACTGACTGTCTGTGACTTACATAACGAGAAACTAGCACATTTAGAAAGTGAACTAGTTGCCCATCCCTGGGCTAGAATACATGTCCAAAGAAGTACTGTAAATGACTGAATGAATGCCAGTGCAGGTGTAGGAAGCCTAAGAGTCCTCTCTTTCAGTTGGACTCTTCCCTCCATTCTTGGCTGAGTTCCTTCCTGTTCCTGTTCCAAAACAGACAGATAGAAACGCACGGCTGTGAGAGGATTTCCTGCTATGATACATTCCAGCTATTTTTACATCCTTTTGGCAACAGGGAGTCAGGAAAGGAGATATGTTCCCTTAAAGCAATCAGTACCACACACACACACACACACACACACACACACACACACACACACACACACACACACACACACACACACAAATAAACATTTTCCCGTACATTAACCAATGTATTTCAGCATTGTGTGTCAAATGTAAAAAGCACCAATCAGCAACTACCTTTTTCTGGTCTCTTGAGAGCACATCCTTCTGTACAAAGAAACCACCTATAGAAACCACCTATAGAAACCACCTATAGAAACCACCTATAGAAACAACCTATAGAAACAACCTATAGAAACCACCTATAGAAACCACCTATAGAAACCACCTATAGAAACCACCTATAGAAACCACCTATAGAAACAACCTATAGAAACCACCTATAGAAACCACCTATAGAAACAAGCTATAGAAACCACCTATAGAAACAAGATATAGGAACAACCTATAGAAACCACCTATAGAAACCACCTATAGAAACCACCTATAGAAACCACCTATAGGAACAACCTATATAAACAACCTATAGAAACAACCTATAGAAACAACCTATAGAAACAAGATATAGGAACAACCTATAGAAACCACCTATAGAAACCACCTTTAGAAACCACCTTTAGAAACCACCTATAGAAACAACCTATAGAAACCACCTATAGAAACTACCTATAGAAACTACCTATAGAAACCACCTATAGAAACCACCTATAGAAACAACCTATAGAAACTACCTATAGAAACCACCTATAGAAACAACCTATAGAAACAACCTATAGAAACAACCTATAGAAACAACCTATAGAAACCACCTATAGAAACAACCTATAGAAACCACCTATAGAAACAACCTATAGAAACAACCTATAGAAACAACCTATAGAAACCACCTATAGAAACAACCTATAGAAACAACCTATAGAAACCACCTATAGAAACCACCTATAGAAACCACCTATAGAAACAACCTATAGAAACCACCTATAGAAACCACCTATAGAAACTACCTATAGAAACAACCTATAGAAACAAGATATAGAAACAAGATATAGGAACAACCTATAGAAACCACCTATAGAAACAACCTATAGAAACAAGATATAGAAACAAGATATAGGAACATCCTATATAAACAACCTATAGAAACAACCTATAGAAACCACCTATAGAAACCACCTATAGAAACCACCTATAGAAACAACCTATAGAAACAAGATATAGGAACAACCTATAGAAACCACCTATAGAAACCACCTATAGAAACCACCTATAGAAACCACCTATAGAAACAACCTATAGAAACAACCTATAGAAACCACCTATAGAAACCACCTATAGAAACCACCTATAGGAACAACCTATATAAACAACCTATAGAAACAACCTATAGAAACCACCTATAGAAACAACCTATAGAAACAAGATATAGGAACAACCTATAGAAACCACCTATAGAAACAACCTATAGAAACAACCTATAGAAACCACCTATAGAAACAACCTATAGAAACAACCTATAAAAACCACCTATAGAAACCACCTATAGAAACCACCTATAGAAACAACCTATAGAAAGCACCTATAGAAACCACCTATAGAAACCACCTATAGAAACCACCTATAGAAACCACCTATAGAAACCACCTATAGAAACTACCTATAGAAACAACCTATAGAAACAAGATATGAAACAAGATATAGGGACAACCTATAGAAACCACCTATAGAAACAAGATATAGGAACAACCTATATAAACAACCTATAGAAACAACCTATAGAAACCACCTTTAGAAACCACCTATAGAAACCACCTATAGAAACCACCTATAGAAACAACCTATAGAAACAAGATATAGGAACAACCTATAGAAACCACCTATAGGAACAACCTATATAAACAACCTATAGAAACAACCTATAGAAACCACCTATAGAAACCACCTATAGAAACCACCTATAGAAACCACCTATAGAAACTACCTATAGAAACCACCCATAGAAACAAGATATAGGGACAACCTATAGAAACCACCTATAGAAACAAGCTATAGAAACCACCTATAGAAACAAGATATAGGAACAACCTATAGAAACCACCTATAGAAACCACCTATAGAAACCACCTATAGAAACCACCTATAGGAACAACCTATATAAACAACCTATAGAAACAACCTATAGAAACAACCTATAGAAACAAGATATAGGAACAACCTATAGAAACCACCTATAGAAACCACCTTTAGAAACCACCTTTAGAAACCACCTATAGAAACAACCTATAGAAACCACCTATAGAAACTACCTATAGAAACTACCTATAGAAACCACCTATAGAAACCACCTATAGAAACAACCTATAGAAACTACCTATAGAAACCACCTATAGAAACAACCTATAGAAACAACCTATAGAAACAACCTATAGAAACAACCTATAGAAACCACCTATAGAAACAACCTATAGAAACCACCTATAGAAACAACCTATAGAAACAACCTATAGAAACAACCTATAGAAACCACCTATAGAAACAACCTATAGAAACAACCTATAGAAACCACCTATAGAAACCACCTATAGAAACCACCTATAGAAACAACCTATAGAAACCACCTATAGAAACCACCTATAGAAACTACCTATAGAAACAACCTATAGAAACAAGATATAGAAACAAGATATAGGAACAACCTATAGAAACCACCTATAGAAACAACCTATAGAAACAAGATATAGAAACAAGATATAGGAACATCCTATATAAACAACCTATAGAAACAACCTATAGAAACCACCTATAGAAACCACCTATAGAAACAACCTATAGAAACAAGATATAGGAACAACCTATAGAAACCACCTATAGAAACCACCTATAGAAACCACCTATAGAAACCACCTATAGAAACAACCTATAGAAACAACCTATAGAAACCACCTATAGAAACCACCTATAGAAACCACCTATAGGAACAACCTATATAAACAACCTATAGAAACAACCTATAGAAACCACCTATAGAAACAACCTATAGAAACAAGATATAGGAACAACCTATAGAAACCACCTATAGAAACAACCTATAGAAACAACCTATAGAAACCACCTATAGAAACAACCTATAGAAACAACCTATAAAAACCACCTATAGAAACCACCTATAGAAACCACCTATAGAAACAACCTATAGAAAGCACCTATAGAAACCACCTATAGAAACCACCTATAGAAACCACCTATAGAAACCACCTATAGAAACCACCTATAGAAACTACCTATAGAAACAACCTATAGAAACAAGATATGAAACAAGATATAGGGACAACCTATAGAAACCACCTATAGAAACAAGATATAGGAACAACCTATATAAACAACCTATAGAAACAACCTATAGAAACCACCTTTAGAAACCACCTATAGAAACCACCTATAGAAACCACCTATAGAAACAACCTATAGAAACAAGATATAGGAACAACCTATAGAAACCACCTATAGGAACAACCTATATAAACAACCTATAGAAACAACCTATAGAAACCACCTATAGAAACCACCTATAGAAACCACCTATAGAAACCACCTATAGAAACTACCTATAGAAACCACCCATAGAAACAACCTATAGAAACTCTTTCTAGCATATCCGGTACAGGTCGTGCCAAGTTCACACAGCTGGCCTGAACACACGATCTGCTGGCCTGAACACCCGATCTGCTGGTCTGATCATGTGACCTGCCAAGAACCCAAATATTTGTTTATTTATGACTTCATCACAGCACAGCTGTTTGCTCTAGCTAGCTAACGGCTAGACAAGCCATTGTAACAGCAATTGTAAATGTTTAATTTGCGTATCTACCAGCTAGCTGACTTGTCTTATTGTGTCTCATTGTTTGCACAAACGTACGTTCATATAAGATATGTTTATACAAAAGTTAACTAGACAAGCCTTCACTTCAAGCTGTTTATGAGTCACTTCCTCTGCATAGCTCACTGATCAAACAATCTGCCTAATGTGTTCCTTCGGGCTGTTTTATTGTGTGTAAAATGTCAACGTCTATGGAATTAAACAGTCTAAATATCAACGTTTAATATCAGAGTTTACATTTCAGAGCTTTGTTCAATATCCTACTGCGCTGTGTGCTACAGTATGTTCCAATGCCCCACTAGATGTAAGCCTATTGCCCCTACAGTGAACATTATGAGAGTAAAAGGTACGGAAACCATCAATCAACTGCTTAAAGTGATTGCATGGTCCTGCACACATCTGATCAGTATAAGAGGAATGTATTGGTAAAAACACAACATCACTGCTGACACATTTTTTTTAAATGATTATTTTATTTTTATGAAAAATACGTCTTTAAGAAATGTGATGATATGTTAACTATACATGTTTTTATATATATTAAACGTTTAAATAAATAAATTAGGCTCAACATCAATACAAATAACTTTGAAGAAGGAAAGCATTTTCTACAAGAAGCTTCTGGAAACAATTGGTTGTCATGATAACTGTATTTCAATCCCAGTTTGAAAGACACAATGGAATCCCCTTTACAGTCTGCTGTGCATGGATACAGTAGACGTCATACACGTCATACATCATGTGAAGTCATCGTCGTCTGCGTGGCCACAATTCAGATAAGCATCAAACCCTTTTACCCATCATCACGTTTAAAAAAAAATAATTAAAATTAAACAAAACACCTCTCTGAGCCTCGCATGCTTTCCTCACAAAACGTGGAAACAGTCAGAGTACATAAAGGGGCTTTGTCAGCGACCTAGTTAAAGGTTGGTTCCATCCTGATTCCTGCAATAACAGCAGCATGGGTTCTACTTCATCACATCTGTTTAATAATAACCATGTGAGGTGTACTTATACAGGAGTTCTGGAGCTCATTCACAACCTCCCTCCCTCCCCGAGCCAATCGCCTGGACAGGAGGGACCCAGGAGCGGTGTGAAAGCCTCAGTTATAGCATGCTGTTGTGGATGAACTTTGACCCCAAACAAGCAATCCAACTCCTCCTCTCTTTAGATCGCTCACACGTTCCGATATGCTCTCTCTTCTCTTTTCTTTACTCTCCCTCCCTGTCTCTGACTCACAGTTTAAATGCCACTCTGCTTCAATACATGCCCTGACATGCTGAGAAATGGGGGGGAAGAGAGAGGGAGGGAGGGAGGAAGAGAAAGAGAGAGAGAGGTAGGGAGGGAGAGAAAGAGAGAGGGAGGGGGGAAGGGAGAGAGGGGGAGGGAGGGAGGGAGGGAGGGAGGGAGGGAGGGAGGGAGCGAGGGAGGGAGAGGGCGTGTGAAAGAGGAGGGAATTTCATCTGAGCCAACTGTACAGAGAGGGAAGAAACTTTGAGACAAATGTAGGAATCGCAACGAGAGAAAGCAGGACTTTCAGCAGCAGCAGCACGGAGGGAGAACACAAGGATATCTTATCTGGGGTGATCCCTCGTCGCAATCTCTCACGGTCTGACACGCTCTCTGTCTTTCTCTTTTTTCTCTCTCTCTCCCAGACAGAGGAGAGGAGCAGCAGTGTGAAAGAACGAGTCGCTACTGGAACCGCATAGCAGCCGCAGTTCTATTCTACTTTCTATTCATTAACCTTCTCCTTTTATTTCTCACCTGCGGACCCCGGTTGAGATGGTAGAGACACACTGATTGACCTGAGGACCCCGGGTTGATATGGCAGAGACACACTGATTGACCTGAGGACCCCCGGGTTGATATGATAGAGACTCACTGATTGACCTGAGGACCCCCGGGTTGATATGGCAGAGACACACTGATTGACCTGAGGACCCCCGGGTTGATATGGCAGAGACACACTGATTGACCTGAGAACCCCGGGTTGATATGGCAGAGACACACTGATTGACTGGAGGAACCTGTGGAGAGACTAAAGGATCTCACTCCACACACCTGAGTGTCCAGAGGACTGATCCTAGTTGGCCACAGGGTGAAGGATTAAGGGACAAGGATGGTACCTGGAGGATCCACCAGAACACAACATCTGACGCAGAACTTTCGGGAAAGTATCCTGACACTACCAAAGCTATTATCCATATAATAGTCTACAATTGTCCATTCATATCAAAAGCAAAAGTACAAGAGGAACTGGAGAGGGGAGTATGGGACGTTGGATCCGTGGTGGAGTGACTCCTGGTTGGTTCCCAGGGGCCCGATGAGTGGCAGCAGCCATAGCACCAGCCTACTTCGGGGCCGCCGCTTCTACTGCCGGGAATGGGCCCTGGAAAAGCTTGGGCGCTGTCTGGAGGCCAGGTCCACTCCCGGCCGGCCCCCGGGGGTCCTGGTGACTGGGGGGCCCGGGGCAGGGAAGACAGCCCTATGCACAGAGGCAGTATGGCCCACATCGGACGCAGGGCTTGGGTTGGCACCACGCTGTTTGGGGTTTCACTTCTGCCAGCGGGAGGACGGGAGGACCGTGGCGGTGTGGAGGTTTGTCCTGGGCCTGGTGGATCAGCTGAGGGTCAGCCCCCTCCTCCCCCTGGGGTACAGGGACACACTGGACACCCCCTTGGTGGCGACCACCTTGGAGCCCCTACACTGCCAGAGGGACCCGGATGACACCTTCAAAAGGTCTGCACTCTATACCCGTCTATTACTCTCTGGCATTACTAATCAACTTATCTAGACGGCTTTGTGAATCGCTCTGCTCTGATGTGAATTCAATACATGGTCTGCAGAAGCGGATGTGACATTTTCTATAGAGACATTTCAAGGGTTGTCAGACTCAAACATTGAGTCACTCAGATTGATAGAGGGATGAGTACGTCTGAGGGAAAATACCCATTGTTTGATTTGACATAATAGTCACACTTTCACAATAGCATATGAATAGTCATATTAGCATAATGTATTTGGAAAGTGAAATAAATTACACAACCATCAAGCTTCTCCTAGTTAACTCTCCTTGACTTCTTCCTACACATAACAGGGAGTTTACCATTCGGCCATCAGATTTGCTACCATTGCTCCTTATAAGACATATTGCTGCACTCTGTACTCCTCTGTAAACTGGTCATCTCTGTATACCCGTCGCAAGACCCACTGGTTGATGCTTATTTATAAAACCCTCTTAGGCCTCACTCCCCCCATCTGAGATATCTACTGTAGCCCTCATCCTCCACCTACAACACCCGTTCTGCCAGTCTCATTGTTAAAGGTCCCCAAAGCACCCACATCCCTGGGTCACTCGTCTTTTCAGTTCGCTGCAGCTAGCGACCGGAACGAGCTGCAGCAAAACACTCAAACTAGACAGTTTTATCTCAATCTCTCTTCCTTCAAAGACTCAAACATGGACACTCTTACTGACAGTTGTCGCTGCTTTGCATGATATATTGTTGTCTCTACCTTCTTGCCCTTTGTGCTGTTCGCTGTGCCCAATCATTTTTTTGTACCATGTTTTGTGCTCCTACCATGTTGTGCTGCTGCCATGTTGTGTTGCTATCATGTTGTTCTCATGTTGTGATGCTACCATGCTGTGTTGTCATGTGTTGCTGCCTTGCTATGTTGTCGTCTTATAGGTTTCTCTTTATGTACTGTTGTGTTGTCTCTCTTGTCGTGATGTGTGTTTTGTCCTATATATATATTTGTATTTATCTGTATTATTTTTTTTAAATCCCAGCCCCCATCCCCACAGGAGACCTTTTGCCTTTTGGTATAGGTCATTTTAAATAGGAGTTTGTTCTTAACTGACTTAACTGACTTGTTCTTAACTTAACTGACTTGCCTAGTTAAATAAAGGTTAAATAAAAATGGCATTGACATTCAGATTCTATTTACACTGTACTTCTAAAAGCCTGTCACTGCTAGTGCTGCTCAGTCAAACAAAGAGGGCCAAAAGCACCACAGAAAAAAAAAAGCTAGTGATTGTCTCGCTTCCTTGGTTTATTTATTTATTTATTTCTCCCCTAATAATACAGGCCATTCAACGCTCTCACAATGGCCCTCCAGTATGAATGAATGCTACAATGCTATTTACGACACGTCCTTTCAGAAAAAAAAGAACAAAGACATGAAAAATGCGTTCCCTCGAGTCGCAAAGACGAAGTCGTTGGTACCGCTTGGTGAGGTCGCCATTCTTACGAGGACCCTCTCTGTCTGTCTGCTGCTGTCGTGCTGACTCTGGGGACGGTTGTGGACGGCGGAGGAACGCTCACGCTCTCCCTCTCTGTTTGCTGTGTTTCTGGTGTGAAGTATAGGGCTACATTCCACATTCCCCTGACCCATAGCCTGGAGGGAGCTGTGTGCATTCGGAGCCTGAGTGAGAGAAAGTGGCTGCGGTTGAGCCACTGTCATGTGAACACTGTCAGAGGAAACACGAGCTTGGAGTGACGGTGAAAGCATATACAGAGGATCCTTGAATTTGAACAGATTCTAGCTGTAGCCATTAGCATCGTTAACACCATATAAATGCTAGCTGTAGCCATTAGAGTCGTTAACACCATATACATGCTAGCTGTAGCCATTAGAGTCATTAACACCATATAAATGCTAGCTGTAGCCATTAGAGTCGTTAACACCATACAAATGCTAGCTGTAGCCATTAGAGTCGTTAACACCATATAAATGCTAGCTGTAGCCATTAGAGTCATTAAAACCATATAAATGCTAGCTGTAGCCATTAGAGTCGTTAACACCATATAAATGCTAGCTGTAGCCATTAGAGTCGTTAAAACCATATAAATGCTAGCTGTAGCCATTAGTCGTTAACACCATAGAAATGCTAGCTGTAGCCATTAGCATTGTTAGCACAATATAAATGCTAGCTGTAGCCATTAGCATCATTAACGCCATATAAATGCTAGCTGTAGCCATTGGAGTCATTAACACCATATAAATGCTAGCTGTTGCCATTAGCATCATTAATGCCATATAAATGCTAGCTGTAGCCATTAGAGTCATTAACACCATATAAATGCTAGCTGTAGCCATTAGCATCATTAGCACGATATAAATGCTAGCTGTAGCCATTAGCATCGTTAACACCATATAAATGCTAGCTGTAGCCATTAGAGTCATTAACACCATATAAATGCTAGCTGTAGCCATTAGCATTGTTAGCGCGATATAACTGCTAGCTGTAGACATTAGAGTCGTTAACACCATATAAATGCTAGCTGTAGCCATTAGCATTGTTAGCACGATATAAATGCTAGCTGTAGCCATTAGAGTCATTAACTCCATATAAATGCTAGCGGTAGCCATTAGCATCATTAACGCCATATAAATGCTAGCTGTAGCCATTAGAGTCGTTAACACCATATACATGCTAGCTGTAGCCATTAGAGTTGTTAACACCATATAAATGCTAGCTGTAGACATTAGAGTCATTAACACCATATAAATGCTAGCTGTAGCCATTAGAGTCATTAACGCCATATAAATGCTAGCTGTAGCCATTAGAGTCATTAACGGCATAAAAATGCTAGCTGTAGCCATTAGAGTCATTAACACCATATAAATGCTAGCTGTAGCCATTAGAGTCATTAACACCATATAAATGCTAGCTGTAGCCATTAGAGTCATTAACACCATATAAATGCTAGCTGTAGCCATTAGAGTCATTAACACTATATAAATGCTAGCTGTAGCCATTAGAGTTGTTATCAACATATAACAACCCGCTTAGCTTACACTGTACAATCACAGCAGGGCTGTGGGTTCAAAGGTCAGCCTTCGGGCCAGTGCCACGATGACAGGATGGAGCAGGAAGCCCTGGGTCAATTAAAGGGTCATTAACCTGATTCTGTGCACACACAACGTGCGTGCGCTCACATACACAGGGTGTGCTCCACTAGTATATCATAAGTGTGATAAAGCTCGTGACCTAAATGGTTTAGACTGGAGACTGCGTTCACATCCCCTCTCTCAATAGGCACTAAGTGCTTTTACATAAAACTTGAGCTTTAGTGTATTGTTCAGCGTGAGTAGTGGGGGTGGGAGGGGGAGGGGGAGGGGGGGGGGGGGGGGGGGGGGGGGGAGTACGGCAGACTTTTTCAATTGTGTTCACTAGACTATATCTTACATTTACATTAGCTGACACCTTCCTTTGGATACTTCTAAGAGAGATCATTGAAGCGTAGGAGTGTTACTCCGTTGTTGAATGTTTGTGAATGACCAAGGCTGTTATTCAGGCCTCTCTGTGAATTAGTACCTTCTTTTCTTTTTTTCAACACAGTCTCAACCAATCAAACACTTTATATACAGTACATGTGGTTCCAAAACGTTTCAACGTGTCACATCGTTAGATGTCTGCTGCATCGTGTTGTACTGTACTGCCAGATGTGAGGCGCTAAAACAACGCACAGCACCGTCGTGTCATCGCCCCCATACACACACACACACACACACACACACAGTACACATATACACACACACACACACACACACACACAGTACACATATACACACACACACACACACACACACACACACACACACAGTACACATATACACACACACACACACACACACACACACACACACACACACACACACACACACACACACACACACTACACACAGTACACACATACACACACTATACACACTATACACACACACACACACACACACACACACACACACACACACACACACACACACATACACTGCATGGATGTAACATGGCCTAGGTATGGTGTGAAGCCACCCTCCGGTCCCAGAGGACTCTATTGAACCCTGTATACTGTAGAGGTGTCCTGTCCAGGTGTGTCTGTTGTTACTCTGCTGTAGTTAGTACATCTACTGTGTATGTTGTTACTATGCTGTAGTTAGTACATCTACTGTCTGTTGTTACTATGCTATAGTTAGTAAATCTACTGTGTCTGTTGTTACTCTGCTGTAGTTAGTACATCTACTGTCTGTTGTTACTATGCTGTAGTTAGTACATCTACTGTGTCTGTTGTTACTATGCTGTAGTTAGTAAATCTACTCCTGTAGAACAGGGCTTTTGATAAGAATGTTATAAGAGGGCTGGCAGAGACTATAGACCTGTCTGTCTGTGTGTGTGTGTGTGTGTGTGTGTCTGTGTGTGTGTGTGTGCGTGTGTGTGTGTGTGTGTGTGTCTGTGTATGTGTGTGTGTGTGTGTGTGTGTGTGTGTGCCCAGGGCGGTACAGGAAATCCCAGGGCTTCTTTAGACCTGAGTCACTGGATCACTCTACCCAGGCCTAGGGAGACAGGGTTCAGGGAGTGAGACTGGGTGAGGGAGTTGAACCAGGGCGAGTGGGGCTGAAAGGCTTGCCTGAGCAGGACAGATGTAACACCCATAGCCCTGGTGAATGTAGAAGCTGTTTCCTCAGGAGAGAAAAAACACAGTTCTGTTCTACCTTTACGACACCAGCTTTCACTGTGTTTCATTACAGTGGCTTCAACCATGGACATTCGTGTTCAGACAGTTCAGTCACTGAACAATGCAATTATGTATATTACTACAGCTAGTTTGGGTGGCAGGTAGCCTAGTGGTTAGAGTGTAGAGGAGGCAGGTAGCCTAGTGGTTAGAGTGTAGAGGAGGCAGGTAACCTAGTGGTTAGAGTGTAGGGGTAGCAGGTAGCCTAGTGGTTAGAGTGTAGAGGAGGCAGGTAGCCTAGTGGTTAGAGCGTTGGGCCAGTAACCGAAAAGTTGCTAGATCGAATCCCCGAGCTGACAAGGTAAATATCTGTCGCTCTGCCCCTGAACAAGGCAGTTAACATGCTGTTCCTCGGCCGTCATTGAAAATAAGAATTTGTTCTTAACTGACTTGTCTAGTTTAAATGAAGGTAAAAAAAACATCTGATCTGTTAATTTACCACGTGTGATGAAATACCAGCTACATTCCTCTCTCTCTCTCTCTCTCAGGGCAGTGTTATTGCCTTTGCTGGGCCTCCCTCCCCCAGGGCAGCCCTTGTTTCTGGTTGTGGACTCCCTGGACTCTGGGTTTGAGTATGGGGCCGGTGAGGGGTCATGCAGTGCTGGGGCTCCAGGGAGGAACAGCTCTATCTCAGAGCTCCTGTCCAGCCACCAGCACCTCTTCCCCAGCTGGCTGCTCCTGGTCTGCTCTGTCCGCAGACAGAACAAGGCTGTGTGTAAGATGTTCTCAGGTATGTGTGGACTGTCTTCCTTTGTGTGTTCTACACACATATCAATCACATTTATTTGATAAAGCCCAGACATCTGCTGTACAGAAACCCAGCCTAAAACCCCTAACAGCAAGCAATGCAGGTGTAAATATTCCTCTCAAGTGCTGAACAAATCAAAAATAGATTTAACATTTGAGATTCTTCAAAGTAGCCACCCTTTGCCTTGATGGCAGCTTTGCACACTCTTGGCATTCTCTCGACCAGCTTCACCTGGAATGCTTTTCCAACAGTCTTGAAGAAGTTTCCACATATGGACATGTGTTGGGTCATTGTCCTGTTGAAAAACAAATGATAGTCCTACTAAGTGTGCCTTGAATTTTAAATAAATCACAGACAGTGTCTCCAGCAAAGCATCCCCACAGCATCACACCTCCTCCATGCTTCACCGTGGGAACTACACATGCAGAGATCAAGACATGGTAGTTGGAACCAAAAATCTCTTGGCCTAAGTAAGTCTCTTTTTCTTATTGGTGTCCTTTAATAGTGGTTTCTTTGCAGCAATTTGATCATGAAGGCCTGATTCACGTAGTCTCCTCTGAACAGTTGAGGTAACTCTGGGTCTTCCTTTCCTGTGGCGGTCCTCATGAGAGCCAGTTTCATCATAGCGCTTGATGGTTTTTTTGCGACTGCACTTGAAAAAACTTTAAAAGTTCCTGAAATGTTCCGCATTGACTGACCTTCATGTCTTAAAGTAATAATGGAAGGTCGTTTCTCTTTGCTCATTTGAGCCGTTCTTGCCATAATATGGACTTGGTCTTTTACCAAATAGTGCTATCTTCTGTATAGCCCCCTACCTTGTCACAACACAACTGATTGACTCAAATGCATTAAGATGGAAAGACATTACACAGATGAACTTTTAACAATGTTACTACTTGATTCAATATGTGTTATTCCATAGTTTTCATGTCTATTATTCTACAATGTTGAAAATAGTCAAACAAATTAAGAAAAACCCTTGAATGAGTAGGTGTGTCCAAACTTTTGACTGGCACTGTATATGGAGTGAGTTGGCTTGTGTTTGAAAGCACCACCTCAGGCTGCTACCCAGACCGGTTGAATTAGTATTATGCTTTTGTAAACATGAAACAAAGATGTCTGCCACCATTCTTGCCAATACACAGCCTAACATGGTTGTTTACTGTAAACGTGATTAGAACAGCTGTAGTGCCCTTAGGCTCATCAGCTGACAGAGTCTATATGTTTTCAACATGGACAATATCTCATATCAGGCTTTTCTGCTAGGCTTTTCAGTTGTACAACTGAATGCCTTCCAACTGAATGCCCTCTGAATCAGAGAGGTGCGGTGGGCTGCCTTAATCAGAATCCACATCTTTACTCCTGGGTGGCGCAGTGGTTAAGGACGCTGTACTGCAGTGCCAGCTGTGCCACCAGAGACCCTGGGTTCGTGCCCAGGCTCTGTCGTAACCGGCCGCGACCGGGAGGTCTGTGGGGCGATGCACAATTGGCCTAGCGTCGTCCGGGTTAGGGAGGGTTTGGCCTTGTCTCATCGCGCACCAGCGACTCCTGTGGCGGGCCGGGCGCAGTGCGCGCTAACCAAGGTTGCCAGGTGCACGGTGTTTCCTCCGACACATTGGTGCGGCTGGCTTCCGGGTTGGATGGCGCTGTGTTAAGAAGCAGTGCGGCTTGGTTGGGTTGTGTATCGGAGGACGCATGACTTTCAACCTTCGTCTCTCCCGAGCCCATATGGGAGTTGTAGCGATGAGACAAGATAGTAGCTACTAAAACAATTGGATACCATGAAATTGGGGAGAAAAAAAAAAAAAAGAATCCACACCTTTAGCGCCCGGATGACAGATTTGTACCATGTCAGCTCGGGGATTCGATCCAGCAACCTTTCGGCTACTGGCCCAATGCCCTAACCACTAGAGTACCTGCCGCCCCAAGCATATAACATGGACGATATCTCAAGTCAGGCTTTTCTACAAGCCTATAGCATGGACAATATCTCAAGTCAGGCTTTTCTACAAGCCTATAGCATGGATAATATCTCAAGTCAGGCTTTTCTACAAGCCTATAGCATGGACAATATCTCAAGTCAGGCTTTTCTACAAAAGGTCAACAAAACCAAAATACATTTGAATGTCATTAGAATGTGGGTAGTGTTAGAAAATGCGAATTTTAATCAACTGTGGCGTGATCATGAACAAAGCAGCGAGGGGACCAGCCATTGTATTCCTGTCCTTGTCAGGCGTGCTGAATGCCAGTTCTTACTGCCCACACAGCACTACATTAATTTTAACAAAGCACAGATACCCCACACTCTCGTAATCACAGGGTGGGTGACATCTGAAGACGTCCGTTCTGGAGAGGAGAGAGAGACTCTATTTCCAACACAATCCTGCTCATTACTGTTAAATACTGTAGCCCTCTGACACCAACACAATCCTGCTCAACACTGTTAAATACTGTAGCCCTCTGACACCAACACAATCCTGCTCAACACTGTTAAATACTGTAGCCTTCTGACACCAACACAATCCTGCTCAACACTGTTAAATACTGTAGCCCTCTGACACCAACACAATCCTGCTCAACACTGTTAAATACTGTAGCCTTCTGACACCAATCCAAGACAATGACCCAAAACACACCTCCAGGCTTTGTAAGGGCTATTTGACCAAGAAGGAGAGTGATGGAGTGCTGCATCAGATGACCTGGCCTCCACAATTACTCGACCTAAATCCCAATTGAGATGGTTTCCGATGAGTTATATTGCAGAATGAAGGAAAAGCAGCCAACAAGTGCTCAGCATATGTGGGAACTCATTCAAGACGGTTGGAAAAGCATCAAGGCAAAGGGTGCTTACTTTGAAGATTCTAAAATCTGAAATACATTTTGATTTGTTTAAAATCTTTTTTAGTTACTACATTATTCCATTTGGGTTATTTCATAGTTTTGATGTCTTTACTATTAGTCTACAATGTAGAACATAGTAAAAATAAAGAAAACTCTTGAATGAGTAGGTGTGTCCAAACTGTTGACTGGTACTGTATATATACACACTACATGAACAAATGTATGTGGACACCTGCTCGTTGAATATCTCATTCCGAAATCATGGGCTTTAATAACCCAAATAACCCATTTCATGAAGCTCCCGACGTACAGTTCTGGTGCTGACATTGTTTCCAGAGGCAGTATGGAACTCGGTCTTGTTGGAAAAGTGGTATCCTATGACTGGGCCTCAGTTGAAAGTCACTGAGCTCTTCCGTACGGGCCATTCTACTGTCAATGTTTGTCTATGGAGATTGCATGGCTGTGTGCTCAATTTTATACACCTGTCAGCAACAGGTGTGGCTGAAATAGCCTGTCTGCGTACTTATGTATATATAGTGTATATTTGAAGTCAGAGGTTTACATACACTTAGGTTGGAGTCATTAAAACCCGTTTTTCAACCACTCCACAAATGTATTGTTAACAAACTATAGTTTTGGCAAGTCGGTCAGGACATCTACTTTGTGCATGACACAAGTAATTTTTCCAACAATTGTTTACAGACAGATTATTTCACTTATAATTCACTGTATCACAATTCTAGTGGGTCAGAAGTTTACATACACTAAGTTGACTGTGCCTCTAAACAGCTTGGAAAATTCCAGAAAATTAGGTCATGGCTTTAGAAGCTTCTGATAGGCTAGTTGACATCATTTGAGTTAATTGGAGGTGTACCTGTGGATGTATTTCAAGGCTTACCTTCAAACTCAGTGCCTCTTTGCTTGACATCATGGGAAAATCAAAAGAAATCAGCCAAGACCTCAGAAAAAAAAATGTAGACCACAAGTCTGGTTCCTTCTTGGGAGCAATTTCCAAACACCACGTTCATATGTACAAACAATAGTACGCAAGTATAAACACCATGAGACCACGCAGCCATCATACCACTCAGGAAGGAGACGCGTTCTGTCTCCTAGAGATGAACGTACTTTGGTGCGAAAAGTGCAAATCAATCCCAGAACAACAGCAAACGACCTTGTGAAGATGCTGAAGGAAACAGGTACAAAGTATCTATATCCACAGTAAAACGAGTCCTACATCGACATAAACTGAAAGGCCGCTCAGCAAGGAAGAAGCCACTGCTCCAAACCGCCATAAAACTGCACATGGAGACAAAGATCTTACTTTTTGGAGAAATGTCCTCTGGTCTGATGAAACACAAATAGAACTGTTTGGCCATAATGACCATCGTTATGTTTAGAGGAAAAAGGGGGAGTCTTGCAAGACAAAGAACACCATCCCAACTGTGAAGCACAGGGGTAGCAGCATCATGTTGTGGGGTTGATTTGCTGCAGGAGGGACTGGTGCACTTCACAAAATAGATGGCATCATGAGTATGGAAAAGTTTGTGGATATATTGAAGCAACATCTCAAGACAGTCAGGAAGTTAAAGCTTGGTCGCAAATGGGTCTTCCAAATGGATAATGACCCCAAGCATACTTTCAAAGTTGTGTCAAAATGGCTTAAGGACGACAAAGTCAAGGTCATCACAAAGCCCTGACCTCAATCCTATAGAACATTTGTGGGCAGAACTGAAAAAGCGTGTGCGAGCAAGGAGGCCTGCAATCCTGACTCAGTTACACCAGCTCTGTCAGGAGGAATGGGCCAACATTCACCCAACTTATTGTGGGAATCTTGTGGAAGGCTACCCAAAATGTTTGACCCAAGTTAAACAATTTGAAGGCAATGCTACCAAATACTAATTGAGTGTATGTAAACTTCTAACCCACTGGGAATGTGATGAAAGAAATAAAAGCTGAAATTTCACGTTCTTAAAATAAAGTGGTGATCCTAACTGACCTGAGACAGGGAATTTTTACTAGGATTAAATGTCAGCAAACGTGAAAAACTGAGTTTAAATGTATTTGGCTAAGGTGTATGTCAACTTCCGACATCAATTGTATCCCTCTGGCCTGACAGCAGTTCAATGCTACCCCATACACATAATACACCTGTCTTTGCAGGGAAGTACAATACCTCTTCCTAAAACAGAAAAATAATTTAAGTGAGTTTCAATAAGTCTCTCTCTCCTCTCGCTCTCTCTCTCTCTCTCCTCCAGGTTTCCGTAAGCTGTGTCTGGATGACCTGCGGAAGCCGGCGCCAGTGCGTGACGTGCAGCAGTACATCTTGCGGAGGCTGGACCAGGAAGGGGCGCTCCGCCGTCAGCTGACCCCCGAGACAGCCGACATGCTCAACCTGCTGCACATCAAGAGTGGCTGCTGCTTCCTGTTTCTGGAACGCGTTCTAGACGGCGTGGCGGGGGCCTTGGTGGGTCTCCGGGAGATCCGAGACATCCCCGGGACCCTCAACGGCCTCTACCTGTGGCTCTGCCAGAGACTCTTCCCCAGGTGCCTGTTCCTTGAGGTTAGGCCCCTCCTCAACGCCCTCCTGGCCTCCCCTAGGCCCTTCACCACCCAGGAGATCTACACAGCCACCTGGACCCAGGACATGTCCCTCAGCCCTATGGACTTCCAGAGCAGGCTGAAGGCTCTGTCTACGCTGCTCATCGACGGGCCGGGAGGCAGCAAGCTTCTGTTCCATGCTAGTTTTGCAGAGTGGCTGACGGACGTGAAGTATTGCACCCAGAAGTATCTGTGTAGCGTGTCTGAGGGACACACCATGCTGGCCATGGCTCTCACCCTGCGCGCCCCACACCTTAACACAGAGGACACCTGTCAGATGGGCTCGCACCTGATCAGCTCAGGCATGCACAAGGACAAACCTGCCCTCCTGGCTCTATGGCTGTTGTGGGCAGATGTGGCCCCTCTGGCTAGCTCCTCATACCCCTCTTCCCCTGCCTCTCAGCCCCCTGTCCTGGTCAAGCAGGAGGTCCTCCAACTGCTGATGAAGAGTGGGGTGTTCCCTCCCTCTTGCGCCCCAGACAGAGGCCCCAACATGGGGGTACACTGTGCAGGACAAGGGGGGACCATCATCCGGCGGGTGCTGGAGAGGCAGGACTCAATGAGGATGCTCTTGGACAGCGGGGTCAGTGTGAACCGGACCGACCCCACAGACGGACGCACCCTGCTGGCCAGGGCGGCTCACGCAGGCTCAGCCGACGTTGCCATCCTGCTCTTGTCCCGAGGGGCTGACCCTTTGATCAGTGACCACCAGGGCCAGACACCCCTGACGCTGTCTGCCAGGCAGGGCCATGTTAAGGTGCTGGGAATGCTGCTGGACTGGGCCAGGGGTCAGCAGCCAGAGGCCGCCGTGAGTATGGTGGAACACGCGGACAGCGAGGGCTGGACAGCCTTGCGGTCTGCGGCCTGGGGGGGTCACACTGAGGCAGTGCACCTGCTGCTAGATGCGGGGGCGGACGTGGACGGGTGTGATGCGGAGGGCCGGTCGGCGCTGAGGGCGGCAGCCTGGGGGGGTCATGAGGAGATCCTCCTCACACTGCTGGACTACAGAGCGCAGGTGGACATGGCAGACCGGGAGGGCCGCACGCCGCTGATCGCTGCCGCCTACATGGGACACAGGGAGGCAGTAGAGATCCTGCTAGACCACTGTGCGGAGGTCGACTTGGCCGATGGAGACGGACGTACTGCCTTGTCCGTGGCTGCCCTCTGTGTGCCCACAGCAGCCGGGGTCAAGGGTTATGGAGACGTGGCCAGCCTGCTGTTGGAGAGAGGGGCTGACCCGGGGCACAGGGACCGGAATGGGATGACCCCTCTGCTGCTGGCGGCGTATGAAGGTCACGAGGAGGTGGTAGAACTGTTATTAGAAGCTGGGGCCGACGTAGACGAGAGCGCCGGGCCACATGCCGCCGCCGCTTCTGCTGCTGTCACCCCACTGTTGGCGGCAGCCGCCATGGGCCATACTAAGACGGTGGGCAGGGTGCTGTTCTGGGGCGCCTCGGTGGATAGCATCGATGGGGAGGGTCGTACAGCTCTGAGCCTGGCAGCAGCACAGGGCAGCGTGGAGGTGGTCAGAGCTCTCCTGGACCGAGGGCTGGATGAGAACCATAAAGATGATCTGGGCTGGACCCCGCTGCACGCCGCCGCCTGCGAGGGCCACCGGGGGATATGTGCCATCCTGATGGAGAGTGGGAGCATGGCACGTGTCGGAGAGATGGACATCGAGGGACGGACGCCCCTCATCTTGGCTGCGCAGGAGGGCCACTGTGGCACGGTGAGGCTGCTGCTGGACCACCGTTCACCCATTGACCACCGGGCGTACGACGGCCACTCTGCGCTGAGCGCCGCCGCCCTGGAGGACCACGCTGAGGTGATGGAGCTACTGATGAGGCGCGGCACCGACACGGATGTACGGGACGCAGAGGGCCGTCCGCTGCTCTACCTCCTGGTTCTGGAGGGACATCTGGACATGGCTGCCCTCCTCATAGAGAAAGGGGGCGTTCCCTTGGAGTCCCGGGACATGGAGGGGCGTACGGCGCTGCACGTGGCCACCTGGCAGGGCAACCTGGAGGCGGTGGGGCTGCTGGTGAGCCATGGGGCGGACCCTAACGCCCAGGATGGGGAGGGACGACCCCCCCTGCACTCTGTAGCCTGGCGGGGTCATGTGGCGCCTGGTCGTCTGCTCCTGGAGGTCAGGGGGATCAACGTGGATCTGGCCTGTAGACAGCAGGGGGCCACTGCACTGAGCATCGCGGCTCAGGAGGGCCACGCCAACATCGTTGCCATGCTACTGGAGGGAGGGGCCAACCCGGACCACATAGACAAGTACGGCCGCAGCCCCGTCAAGGTAGCCGGAAAGCGGGGCCACTTCACCATCGTCAGGATGCTGGAGAGCTACGGAGCCAAACCGTACTCAAGCCTTCTGCCCCAATCGAATACCCGGTCGCCCAAGTCATCCACTGTGAAGAGCCTGTACTCAACCTGCTCAGAGAGTAACGAGGCTAGCGTCTCCACCTCCTCAGCCTCGGCCTCCTGCTCCCCAGGCTCCACAGCCGAGCACTTCCACTCCATCCAGAGCTCCCAGACATCCTCCTCCACAGCCCACTCCCTGGCCACGGTGCAGACCGTCCCCGCTGACAGCCTGTCTTTCACCCAGCAGATCCAGCAGCACTCCCTCCCCCGCAGCCGATTTGGCCATTCCACCCTGCCTCCGCCAGACTCCGCTCATGGCAGCCTGCACAGCAGCAGCCGCAGGGCCCAATGCCCTAAGGCCAGCCCTCCTCCACCCACCCTCTGCACAGTCACGGCCATGGTACATGACTCTGAGCAGCCTTGCAAAGGCTACCCATTAGGATTCGACTATCCCAGTAAACACAAACCCCCCAGCCTGATCCAGGAGGAGAGGTCTCAGTACGAAGGGGGGAGGTGGAACTCTGTTATGGCTTCTCTAGGGGTGACGCCTGGACAAGATGGCCCCAAAAACAGGAACTGTCTCCCTATGGGCTACCCTTACGAGCTCCAGAACCCGGCCCAGAGAGAGACACGGGAGGAGAACCAGAAGATGTCTATAAAGTCCAGTAGTGCCTTATCTCCTCCCTGCATGGTGGTCATGACGACCACGGACCCCCAGCTCAACCTGAAACAGGCCATCAAGCTGCAATTTGAAGGGCCCACCAGCGCTGCCTTATACAAAAGAGAGACGCCCCTGTGAACTACGGACACCTACGGTGAGTACCTGTCTATCACAGAAGAAAGAGGAAAGAAGAAGAAAGGGAGTAGACAAAGTTTAACACTAGCATTAAGGAAAGGGACTAAGGGACCCAGGTGTGTAGGCAATCATTCATTGTGTGAGTCTTTAGTAGAAGCTGAGTGTAGAGTGCTGTTATGTCAGAAATCAATTCTCACTAACCTCCTACTCAAAAGCAGACGTTATCTGAACTCCAGTTGGCCGTACTTTCTGTCCATTTGGTCCATTTTTTATTTGATCGTATTGATCTTCCCCACAGTGAAAGTCAAGTCTGCAGTAGTATTATGTAAAACCAGAATTATGTCAAATCAGAATTGGTCAATTACACGTGGCCTCTCAAGGATGGCACGTCCCAAACCATGAAACCAGCAGCCACTGTGGCCTGTCATCAGTGTCCTGTCGGCATAGTCCTGTCATCAGTGTCCTGTCATCAGTGTCCTGTCGGCATAGTCCTGTCATCAGTGTCCTGTCGGCAGTGTCCTGTCGGCAGTGTCCTGTCGGCAGTGTCCTGTCGGCATAGTCCTGTCATCAGTGTCCTGTCGGCAGTGTCCTGTCGGCAGTGTCCTGTCGGCAGTGTCCTGTCGGCATAGTCCTGTCATCAGTGTCCTGTCATCAGTGTCCTGTCGGCAGTGTCCTATCGGCAGTGTCCTGTCATCAGTGTCCTGTCAACAGTGTCCTGTCGGCAGTGTCCTGTCGGCAGTGTCCTATCGGCAGTGTCCTGTCATCAGTGTCCTATCGGCAGTGTCCTATCGGCAGTGTCCTGTCAGCAGTATCCTGTCCTTTCATGTGGTATATTTTTTGAGGAATGTTTGGAATTTTAATGACAGCATTCTCTGTTTTAGGTTCTAAGTGGACGAGGTACATTTTCACAGTGAATAATGGCTCTTACAGGGCAGATGATCTCTCCGCTCCACCCTCTGGTCATCCCACCCTCTCCGCACCACTCTCAGCAGAGACGATGAGAGAGGAAGGGATCTCTCCACTCCACCCTCTGGTCATCCCACCCTCTCCACTCCACTCTCAGCAGAGAAGATGAGAGAGGAAGGGATCTCTCCACTCCACCCTCTGGTCATCCCACCCTCTCCACTCCACTCTCAGCAGAGAAGATGAGAGAGGAAGGGATCTCTCCACTCCACCCTCTGGTCGTCCCACCCTCTCCGCTCCACTCTCAGCAGAGAATATGAGAGAGGAAGGGATCTCTCCACTCCACCCTCTGGTCGTCCCACCCTCTCCGCTCCACTCTCAGCAGAGAAGATGAGAGAGGAAGGGATCTCTCCACTCCACCCTCTGGTCGTCCCACCCAAGGCTGTAACTAGGGTTTTGAGTTTAAGTTTGGTTCTGGAAGGGTGAAGCTCATTACCTTGAAATGCTATTTGGAGAACAACACATCATTAACCCCTCGGCTGCTTCATTCAACTCAGGCCATCTGCAAACACCTAGCCCATTAGCTATACAGTTGTAATGTCGTACCTCTGAAAGGGGGGAGATATGAGAAATGATTCACACTGACACGTAGCATCAGCGACAAACTGAAAACGTCTGACATTTTTAGAGTTGTGTTGGTTGCATTTTAATGTTGGACGATATGGAAGATAGGCCATGTGGAGACGTTCATATTTATTTTTTGCTTGTTCGATAAGGGCTAGTACAGATTTTCTCACGGGGCCCCTGACCCCAAGTTTGGGAACGACTGTACTAACCCCTCTGTCTGCTTACTCTCTGTCTGCCTCCTCTTCTTCTTTCTCCTGAATGCATTGTAGTCTGCCTCAGCCTCACCACTGAGTTCCACATCACTGTCTGTCTCAGTAGCCTGCTCTCTGTAAAGTAAAGTTACTATGAAAACTTAGTAGCCTATTTTTTGCTCCTATTGAGGTAGGCTTTGTTTAATGTTAGCTTCTTACTTCATCTTTTTAGCTGGCTCAGTAATACTGGCCAGACACCTTCAACGTTACTGCCGGCAGACTGACAGATCTATAAGACAATTTATCAGTTGTGCCCTCATTCTCTGACAGACGGTTTTTGTTTGTTTGTCTTTAGACACAACAGGAGTCACGGGACTGTTCTATCATGGCCAGAGACAGAGACAGAGACAGACCAGAGACAGACCAGAGACAGACACAGGCCAGAGATGGAGACAGACCAGAGACAGACCAGAGACTGAGACAGAGACAGACCAGAGACAGACCAGAGACAGAGACAGAGACAGACCAGAGATGGAGACAGACCAGAGACAGACCAGAGACAGACCAGAGACAGAGACAGACCAGAGACAGAGACAGACCAGAGACAGACCAGAGACAGACCAGAGACAGAGACAGACCAGAGACAGAGACAGACCAGAGAAAGAACAGAGACAGAGACAGACCAGAGACAGACCAGAGACAGAGAGAGACCAGAGAAAGAACAGAGACAGACCAGAGACAGAGACAGACCAGAGACAGACCAGTGATAGAGACAGCTCTGTGACACACACATACTTGTCCCCTTTAGAAAGAAAGCCCTTATTGAGTCACCTCTGGTTTAAGGCTGTATCTCTGTAGGCCCAACACAAGGCTGTGGGTTTCACCAGGGTTTGATACTTAACCAATCATTAATGGACTTCTTCAGAAGCAGAAACCAAACATTTCTACTCTACGATCAAAAGCCTTCATCAAATCCACCACAGTGGTGCAATAGAGTAACATACTCTAATGAAAGGGCTCTTACTCAGACAAGACTAAACGGGTAAGAAAACCCACAACAACCCACTCTCACGGGACTTAAGATTGGTTTTTATGCCGGAGCTCTTTTTCACACCCCTTTTTGTTTTAAAAGCAATGATTATACTGTCTGTATGAGGGCACTTACACTATGTATACAAAAGTATGTGGACACCCCTTCAAATGAGCTATTTCAGCCACACCCGTTGTTGACAGGTGTATAAAATCGAGCACACAGCCATGCAATCTCCATAGACAAACATTGGCAGTAGAATGGTCTTACTGAAGAGCGAAGTGACTTTCAACGTGGCACCTTCATGGGATGCCACCTTTCCAACAGTCAGTTTGTCATATTTCTGCCCCGGTCAACTGTAAGTGCTGTTATTGTGAAGTGGAAACGTCTAGGAGCAACAACGGCTCAGCCGCGAAGTGGTAGGCCACACAAGCTCACAGAATGGGAACATCGAGTGCAGCAGCGCAAAGAGAGTAAAAATCCTCTGTCCTCGGTTTCACATCTCACTACTGAGTTCCAAACTGCCTCTGGAAGCAACATCAGCACAAGAACTGTTAGTCGGGGACTTCAGCAGTGTCACACACAAGCCTAAGATCACTGTGCGTAACGCCAAACATTGGCTGGAGTGGTGTAAAGCTCGCCGACATTGGACTCTGGAGCAGTGGAAACGTGTTCTCTGTAGTGATGAATCACGGTTCACCATCTGGCAGTCCGACGGACAGATCTGGAATTGGAATGCAGACTGTGAGCCAGGCCTAATCGCCCAACATCAGTGCCTGACCTCACTAATGCTCTTGTGGCTGAATGGAAACAAGTCCCCACAGCAATGTTCCATCATCTAGTGGAAAGCCTTCCCAGAATAGTGGAGGCTGTTATAGCAGCAAAGGGGGACCAACTCCATATTAATGCCCATGATTTTGGAATGAGATGTTAGACGAGCAGGTGTCCACATACTTTTGTTCATGTAGTGTGTCATGCCTTGATCTTTGTCTTTACTCTGACTAATGTTTTGAACCTGGGACATGGCAGGTATTGTGTTTTCCAGCTTGGATTCTGTCAACAATTATCTATGGCTGGCCAAGTCGAACAAATCAGCAGAAAACACAACTGACCTGCCAAGGCCAGACCTGGCCTACAGTCAGCGGAAAACACAACTGGCCTGCCAAAGCCTGACCTAACCTACAGTCAGTAACGCTGTTCAAATTCTGCTGGGTTTAGACATAAACCAACCAGCAGGCTCAATACTCTAACACACTGAATGACACTGTTGGAATGGACTGCTAATGATGACTTGAAACATAAATACAGAAAATAGATTAGAAAGACAGAGAAGATAGATTAGAAAGACAGAGAAGATAGATTAGAAAGAGAGAGAAAATAGATTAGAAAAACAGAGAAAATAGATTAGAAAGACAGAAAAAATAGATTAGAAAGACAGAGAAGATATGTTAGAAAGACAGAGAAGATATGTTAGAAAGACAGAGAAGATATGTTAGAAAGACAGAGAAGATATGTTAGAAAGACAGAGAAGATATGTTAGAAAAGACAGAGAAAATATGTTAGAAAAGACAGAGAAAATATGTTAGAAAAGACAGAGAAAATATGTTAGAAAAGACAGAGAAAATATGTTAGAAAGACAGAGAAGATAGATCAGAAAGCGAGAGGAGATAGATCAGAAAGAGAGAGAAGCAGGGATTGTGTAGCTAGCAATTAATAAAAAATAATGATCCGGCCTAATTACTTCCCTTTGTTTTTGTTAGTATTTTTCATCTTGTTCATATTTAACGGTATAATGGCGTGATTAAAATTGCAGAAGTGCCGTAATTAATAGCAAGCACTGCTTGTGGTGGTGTGCCTTCATTTGTTCATTTGTGTGTGTGTGTGTGTGTGTGTATGTGCGTGCGTGCGTGCGTGCGTGCGTGTGTGCGCGCCCGTGGAAAGAGTCTGAGGTGTAAAAGATAGATTGTTTATGTGACACAGACAGAGATGAAAAGAGACAAAGGTTGCTCACAGGCCAACTACCATCAGGTCAGGAAAACTCAGCTGCCAGTGAGAATGAAAGAAAGAGAGAACGAAAGGCCTCGATTTCAACTAACCTAACGCAATGGTAAATCTAAGCGCGGGTGGTAGTGCTATAGGTTCAAGGATGCATCAGAATTGTTTGTTTTTTTGTTGCTATTTTTAGTATCACACGTATCGGTGCACGTGTTGACGTTGGTGAAATGAATAAACAACTTTGAAGAATATACAACTTCAAATCAAAGTTTATTTGTCACGTTCGCGGAAGACAGTGAAATGCTTTACTTACAGGCTCTAACCAACAGTGCAATTTTTAAGTAAAAAATAAGGTATTAGGTGAACAATAAATAAGTAAAGAAATAAAAACAACAGTAAAAAGACAGTGAAAAATAACAGTAGAGAGGCTATATACAGTAGTGAGGCTATATACAGTAGAGAGGCTATATACAGTAGATAGGCTATATACAGTAGAGAGGCTATATACAGTAGATAGGCTATATATAGTAGAGAGGCTATATACAGTAGAGAGGCTATATACAGTAGATAGGCTATATACAGTAGAGAGGCTATATACAGTAGAGAGGCTATATACAGTAGAGAGGCTGTATACAGTAGAGAGGCTGTATACAGTAGAGAGACTACATACAGTAGAGAGACTACATACAGTAGAGAGGCTATATACAGTAGAGAGGCTATATACAGTATGGGGGCTATATACAGTAGAGAGGCTATATACAGTAGAGGGGCTATATACAGTAGAGGCCATATACAGTAGAGGCTATATACAGTAGAGAGGCTATATACAGTAGAGGGTCTATATACAGTAGAGGCCATATACAGTAGAGGCTATATACAGTAGAGAGGCTATATACAGTAGAGAGGCTACATACAGTAGAGAGGCTATATACAGTAGAGAGGCTATATACAGTAGAGAGGCTATATAGAGTAGAGAGGCTATATACAGTAGAGAGGTTATATACAGTAGATAGGCTATATACAGTAGATAGGCTATATACAGTAGTGAGGCTATATACAGTAGAGAGGTTATATACAGTAGATAGGCTATATACAGTAGAGAGGCTATATACAGTAGAGAGGCTATATACAGTAGAGAGGTTATATACAGTAGATAGGCTATATACAGTAGAGAGGCTATATACAGTAGTGAGGCTATATACAGTAGAGGCTCTATACAGTAGAGAGGCTATATACAGTATAGAGGTTATATACAGTAGATAGGCTATATACAGTAGAGAGGCTATATACAGTAGTGAGGCTATATACAGTAGAGAGGCTATATACAGTAGAGAGGCTATATACAGTAGAGAGGCTATATACAGTAGTGAGGCTATATACAGTAGTGAGGCTATATACAGTAGTGAGGCTGTATACAGTAGAGAGACTATATACAGTAGAGAGGCTATATACAGTAGAGAGGCTATATACAGTAGTGAGGCTATATACAGTAGTGAGGCTATATACAGTAGAGAGGTTATATACAGTAGATAGGCTATATACAGTAGTGAGGCTGTATACAGTAGAGAGACTATATACAGTAGAGAGGCTATATACAGTAGAGAGGCTATATACAGTAGTGAGGCTATATACAGTAGTGAGGCTATATACAGTAGAGAGGTTATATACAGTAGATAGGCTATATACAGTAGAGAGGCTGTATACAGTAGAGAGACTATATACAGTAGAGAGGCTATATACAGTAGAGAGGCTATATACAGTAGTGAGGCTATATACAGTAGTGAGGCTATATACAGTAGAGAGGTTATATACAGTAGATAGGCTATATACAGTAGAGAGGCTATATACAGTAGATAGGCTATATACAGTAGAGAGGCTATATACAGTAGTGAGGCTATATACAGTAGTGAGGCTATATACAGTAGAGGCTCTATACAGTAGAGAGGCTATATACAGTAGAGAGGCTATATACAGTAGAGAGGCTGTATACAGTAGAGAGACTATATACAGTAGAGAGGCTATATACAGTAGATAGGCTATATACAGTAGAGAGGCTATATACAGTAGAGAGACTACATACAGTAGAGAGGCTATATACAGTAGAGAGGCTATATACAGTATGGGGGCTATATACAGTAGAGAGGCTATATACAGTAGAGGGGCTATATACAGTAGAGAGGCTATATACAGTAGAGATGCTATATACAGTAGAGAGGCTATATACAGTAGAGAGGCTATATACAGTAGAGAGGCTATATACAGTAGATAGGCTATATACAGCAGAGAGGCTATATACAGTAGAGAGGCTATATACAGTAGAGAGGCTACTTACAGTGGTGAGGCTACATACAGTAGAGAGGCTATATACAGTAGAGAGGCTATATACAGTAGTGAGGCTATATACAGTAGAGAGGTTATATACAGTAGATAGGCTATATACAGTAGAGAGGCTATATACAGTAGAGAGGCTATATACAGTAGATAGGCTATATACAGTAGAGAGGCTATATACAGTAGTGAGGCTATATACAGTAGAGAGGTTATATACAGTAGATAGGCTATATACAGTAGAGAGGCTATATACAGTAGAGAGGCTATATACAGTAGAGAGGTTATATACAGTAGATAGGCTATATACAGTAGAGAGGCTATATACAGTAGTGAGGCTATATACAGTAGTGAGGTTATATACACTAGATAGGCTATATACAGTAGAGAGGCTATATACAGTATGGGGGCTATATACAGTAGAGAGGCTATATACAGTAGAGGGGCTATATACAGTAGAGGCCATATACAGTAGAGGCTATATACAGTAGTGAGGCTATATACAGTAGAGGCTCTATACAGTAGAGAGGCTATATACAGTAGTGAGGCTATATACAGTAGAAAGGCTATATACAGTAGAGAGGCTATATACAGTAGAGAGGCTACATACAGTAGAGAGGCTATATACAGTAGAGAGGCTATATACAGTAGTGAGGCTATATACAGTAGAGAGGCTATATACAGTAGAGAGGCTATATACAGTAGAGAGGCTATATACAGTAGAGAGGCTATATACAGTAGAGAGGCTATATACAGTGGTGAGGCTACATACAGTAGAGAGGCTATATACAGTAGAGAGGCTACATACAGTGGAGAGGCTACATACAGTAGAGAGGCTATATACAGTAGAGTGGCTATATACAGTAGTGAGGCTATATACAGCAGAGAGGCTATATACAGTAGAGAGGCTATATACAGTAGAGAGGCTATATACAGTAGTGAGGCTATATACAGTAGAGAGGTTATATACAGTAGATAGGCTATATACAGTAGAGAGGCTATATACAGTAGTGAGGCTATATACAGTAGAGAGGTTATATACAGTAGATAGGCTATATACAGTAGAGAGGCTATATACAGTAGAGAGGCTATATACAGTAGATAGGCTATATACAGTAGAGAGGCTATATACAGTAGTGAGGCTATATACAGTAGAGAGGTTATATACAGTAGATAGGCTATATACAGTAGAGAGGCTATATACAGTAGAGAGGCTATATACAGTAGAGAGGTTATATACAGTAGATAGGCTATATACAGTAGAGAGGCTATATACAGTAGTGAGGCTATATACAGTAGTGAGGTTATATACAGTAGAGAGGCTATATACAGTAGAGAGGCTATATACAGTAGTGAGGCTATATACAGTAGAGGCTCTATACTTAGAGAGACTATATACAGTAGAGAGGTTATGTACATCCACAGGTTAGTCGGGCTAGTTGTGGTAATATCTACATGTATGGATAAAGTATACGATAAACAGAGAGTAGCAGCAGCGTATAAGAGGGCGTGGGCGTGTCGAGGCTTCAACGCCTTGGAACCAACTCAATTCCAATGTTATGTAACGCTCGTCGTTGGACTGAGGGGAGGACCAAAGCGCAGCGTGGTAAGTGTGATTAAGTAAGTATGTATGTATGATTCTCAATCAGAGACAACGAACGACACCTGCCTCTGATTGAGAACCATACCAGGCCAAACACAAAAAAACACAACATAGAAAAAATAACATAGACTACCCACCCCAACTCACGCCCTGACCATACTAAAACAAAGACATGACAAAAGAGCTAAGGTCAGAACGTAACATGTTCGTCAGTTCTAGTTTGTTCGATGGCTTACGGAAACAAAGTAACAAAATGTATACCTACTGTATCTTTGCTAAATACGTTAACTCGAACCCATTTGCAGTGCACATTGTTCTAACTAATTGTACGTCTTCAATAGCATTCACACTGACATAGGGGCTAGGCCTACTGTACATTACATTATGGCTGAGCGTGGTCATGCCAAACATTGTCAATAAGCAAGATTAAATTAATGAATGATAAGGCATAAACAGGGAAATAATAATTATAATTGAATTCTAAACAAAACGAAACAACAACTTGTTTTAAATAGGCTTGATCACACTTTACAGGCGCCATCATCATCTCCCTCGTGGGTGTATCATATTAAAACAACACAGACTATGGAGAGGATTTTACACACATCCAAACTTTTCACAGTAGCTGAACGAAAATCCAATATCAGGAGAAAGGGAGAGAATGTCCACTCACCGTTATACTGCTCCCAAAAAAGGCCTGCGTTTTAATGAACATAATCGGAAACATCTGCCAGAAGTTGAATTGCATTGCGCTCCACAGACTTTGTAACCATAAAACCAGAAATGTGAATCATTCTGCAGTATCTTGAATAGACCAAGAACTAATTGGAGGACACAGGATGCAATCTTTACTTGTCATTTATTAGGAACTGATTTACACCACTATCTATCTTCTTTCGATCAGTCTGAGAACTTCACTGGTTCCATGGTTTTGTTGTCCTGACAACGATCTAACTCAGCCTCTATCTTCGTTTTCATTGCAAATGGTACTGACCTTGGACTGAAGAAACAGAGTGTAGCATCACTTGATACACTACTGCTCAAAATAACATCAAATTGATCAGAAATACAGTGTAGACATTGTTAATGTTGTAAATGACTATTGTAGGTGGAAACGGCTGATTTTTTTTATGGAATATCTACATAGGCGTACAGAGGCCCATTATCAGCAACCATCACTCCTGTGTTCCAATGGCACGTTGTGTTAGCTAATCCACGTTTATCATTTTAAAAGGCTAATTGATCATTAGAAAACCCTTTTCCAATTATGTTAGCACAGCTTAAAACTGTGGTTCTGATTAAAGAAGCAATAAAACTGGCCTTTAGACTAGTTGAGTATCTGGAGCATCAGCATTTGTGGGTTCGATTACAGGCTCAAAATGTCCAGAAACAAATTATTTCTTCTGAAACTCGTCAGTCTATTCTTGTTCTGAGAAATGAAGGCTATTCCAGTGCGAGAAATTGCCAAGAAACTGAAGATATTTTTCAACGACGTGTACTACTCCCTTCACAGAACAGTGCAAACTGGCTCTAACCAGAATAGAAAGAGGAGTGGGAGGCCCCGGTGCACAACTGAGCAAGAGGAAAAGTACATTGGATTGTCTAGTTTGAGAAACAGACGCCTCACAAGTCCTCAATTGCCCCAAAACACCCGTCTCAACGTCAGCAGTGAAGAGGCGACTCTGGGAGGCTGGACTTCTAGGCATCCCTCTTATTGGTGCCAGCCTCAGTAACTGGTTTCACTGTTTTTTGTTTTTGGTACCAGCCTCAGTAACTGGCTTCACTGCTTCCTGTTATTGGTGCCAGCCTCAGTAACTGGCTTCACTGCTTCCTGTTATTGGTGCCAGCCTCAGTAACTGGCTTCACTGCTTCCTGTTATTGGTACCAGCCTCAGTAACTGGCTTCACTGTTTCCTGTTATTGGTGCCAGCCTCAGTAACTAGCTTCACTGTTTCCTGTTTTTGGTGCCAGCCTCAGTAACTGGTTTAATTGCTTCCTGTTATTGGTGCCAGCCTCAGTAACTGGCTTCACTGTTTCCTGTTTTTGGTGCCAGCCTCAGTAACTGGCTTCAATCTCTCCTCTTGGAAGTGGAATGAAAATAGACCGACACCCAGGTCTACTAGTCACAGTACTAAAGACAGGAGGTTTTAGTAACGCTCCGAGAACGGAAATTAAAGCTTTCACTGAATGATTCAATAAGACTTTTAATTACATTGCTAGCTTATTTTGGGTTCATGTTTTAACTCCAAGCACAGAGAGGACACATGGAAATGTATTTCCTTAGACATTAATTATTATTAATTATTATTATAATTATTAATTATTACACATTTATTTTTCATCAGTGAGTTTCAAACCTATTATCTTATTGTCTCTATCCATGGAATTAATCCCCTGGCGCCACCAGGATGGAGCAAACCAAGCTGTTACTTTGGGTTTATTTAAACAGACCCCATTTCAAAGGAAACAAACACTCATTAAGATCAGGTGTGTTTCCAATTAGTGGGCGCGGCCAACACACCTGAACACACTTAACAACATAGAGGACAGAGAGAGCTCTCTGAACATTACTAAATTACTGAACATTACTTTTTTTAATGGAAAGTTGTAACGTTCTCCGGAACACTTTGAGAACATGACTTTAAATAGAACCACGAGGAAACCTGTAGGAAATGTCATGCTGAAGTCCTGAAATTCCCACAGGTTTCAATATATTTTTTAAATGCACTATTCTTTGCGTGGGTTGAATGCTGTAACAACAACAAAATAAAACAAGTCCCATGATGGTGGTAACTGCTTATCACTTAATCATAATTTGTTCACTTTACTTTAGTAAAATATTTCATATGTTGTGTAGGAGGAAGGAACCTGCCTTAACGTACTCTGAACAATTTGAGAACATTGCCAATGTCAAACCATTTGGGGAACGTTCCTAGAACATTACCAACATTGAAATTGAACCATTTTTGAACTTTTAGGAAACATTGTTAGTTATGAAATTCCCAAGAACATAAAATGTTTGTCAAGTTACTTAATAAATGTGCTGAGAAAGTTGCTTGGCTTTGGAACGATCCTAAACCAATCCCAGAAAGTTGTCAGAAGGGTGGCATGCAAAATTACCATTAAAAAACAACTACTCTCTCACCAAGCTGTAAGAAACACAAAAGGTTCTCTGAATGTTATGTGCTAGCTGGGTAGGAATTTGACTGGCCCAGTCTCCTTCCATTTGCTCCAACAGAAGGGTTGAGTGGAAGTTGCAGACAGAACATGTGACTAGTAGACTGGGAACAGCTACCTGTGAAGAAGCTACAGTTTTTATTGGTCTTTTCCACCAGTTAGCTCCCCACTCACTACTCCAACATCCCCTCCGGCAAGACAGCTACAGTACAAAAGACAACCTACCCACTGCCACCCACGTACATACATACTGGAAGCTCTGTCAATACACACACATGGTTTTTATTAAAGCACACACTCACAAAGCTGCTTACCGGGATATATTGCTGAATTACAAAACAGCACACACTCAAACAGTGCCTAGTTAAAGTCTACACACCCCCTTCACACAGTTTTTCACATTTTGCTGCCTTTAAAATTCCAATCGAAAAAGAGATTGAATTGGATTGTTTTCTACACATTTTCACAGTGAAAGAAGAAGAAAAATACAACGAACATTTAATAAATACAATGTAATAAAACAATTTGAAAAAAACAAATGATGTCTTGATTGCGTCTGTCTTCACACCCCAGAGTTAATCCTTGGTGGATGCACCTTTGACAGCCATGACAGCTATGAATTATTTCGAATACGATTCGACCAACTCTGCACAACTCTTAGGGCAATATACACTACCCTTCAAAAAAGTTTGGGGTCACTTAGAAATGTCCTTGTTTTGGAAAAAAAAAGCTACATTTTTTTTGTCCATTAAAATAACATCAAATTGATCAGAAATACAGTGTAGATATTGTTAATGTTGTAAATTACTATTGTAGCTGGAAACGGCTGATTTTTAATGGAATATCTACAGGCTCAAAATGGCTAGAAACATAGAACATTCTTTTGAAACTCGTCAGTCTATTCTTGTTCTGAGAAATGAAAGCTATTCCAGTGCGAGAAATTGGCAAGAAACTCGTACAACGCGGTGTACTACTCCCTTCACAGAACAGCGCAAACTGGCTCTAACCAGAATAGAAAGAGAAGTGGGAGGCCCCGGTGCACAACTGAGCAAGAGGACAAGTGCATTAGAATGTCTAGTTTGAGAAACAGACGCCTCACAAGTCCTTAACTGGCAGCTTAATTTAATAGTACCAGCAAAACACCCGTCTCAACGTCAACAGTGAAGAGGCGACTCCGGGATGCTGGCCTTCTAGGCAGAGTTCCTCTGTCCAGTCTCAACGTCAACAACTGAAGAGGTGACTCCGGGATGCTGGCCTTCTAGGCAGAGTTCCTCTGTCCAGTCTCAACGTCAACAACTGAAGAGGTGACTCCGGGATGCTGGCCTTCTAGGCAGAGTTCCTCTGTCCAGTCTCAACGTCAACAGTGAAGAGGCGACTCCGGGATGCTGGCCTTCTAGGCAGAGTTCCTCTGTCCAGTCTCAACGTCAACAACTGAAGAGGTGACTCCGGGATGCTGGCCTTCTAGGCAGAGTTCCTCTGTCCAGTCTCAACGTCAACAGTGAAGAGGCGACTCCGGGATGCTGGCCTTCTAGGCAGAGTTCCTCTGTCCAGTCTCAACGTCAACAGTGAAGCGGCGACTCCGGGATGCTGGCCTTCTAGGCAGAGTTCCTCTGTCCAGTCTCAACGTCAACAACTGAAGAGGTGACTCCGGGATGCTGGCCTTCTAGGCAGAGTTCCTCTGTCCAGTCTCAACGTCAACAGTGAAGCGGCGACTCCGGGATGCTGGCCTTCTAGGCAGAGTTCCTCTGTCCAGTCTCAACGTCAACAGTGAAGCGGCGACTCCGGGATGCTGGCCTTCTAGGCAGAGTTCCTCTGTCCAGTCTCAACGTCAACAGTGAAGCGGCGACTCCGGGATGCTGGCCTTCTAGGCAGAGTTCCTCTGTCCAGTCTCAACGTCAACAACTGAAGAGGTGACTCCGGGATGCTGGCCTTCTAGGCAGAGTTCCTCTGTCCAGTCTCAACGTCAACAACTGAAGAGGTGACTCCGGGATGCTGGCCTTCTAGGCAGAGTTCCTCTGTCCAGTCTCAACGTCAACAGTGAAGAGGCGACTCCGGGATGCTGGCCTTCTAGGCAGAGTTCCTCTGTCCAGTCTCAACGTCAACAGTGAAGCGGCGACTCCGGGATGCTGGCCTTCTAGGCAGAGTTCCTCTGTCCAGTCTCAACGTCAACAACTGAAGAGGTGACTCCGGGATGCTGGCCTTCTAGGCAGAGTTCCTCTGTCCAGTCTCAACGTCAACAGTGAAGAGGCGACTCCGGGATGCTGGCCTTCTAGGCAGAGTTCCTCTGTCCAGTCTCAACGTCAACAGTGAAGCGGCGACTCCGGGATGCTGGCCTTCTAGGCAGAGTTCCTCTGTCCAGTCTCAACGTCAACAGTGAAGCGGCGACTCCGGGATGCTGGCCTTCTAGGCAGAGTTCCTCTGTCCAGTCTCAACGTCAACAGTGAAGCGGCGACTCCGGGATGCTGGCCTTCTAGGCAGAGTTCCTCTGTCCAGTCTCAACGTCAACAACTGAAGAGGTGACTCCGGGATGCTGGCCTTCTAGGCAGAGTTCCTCTGTCCAGTCTCAACGTCAACAACTGAAGAGGTGACTCCGGGATGCTGGCCTTCTAGGCAGAGTTCCTCTGTCCAGTGTCAACGTCAACAACTGAAGAGGTGACTCCGGGATGCTGGCCTTCTAGGCAGAGTTCCTCTGTCCAGTCTCAACGTCAACAGTGAAGAGGCGACTCCGGGATGCTGGCCTTCTAGGCAGAGTTCCTCTGTCCAGTCTCAACGTCAACAGTGAAGCGGCGACTCCGGGATGCTGGCCTTCTAGGCAGAGTTCCTCTGTCCAGTCTCAACGTCAACAGTGAAGCGGCGACTCCGGGATGCTGGCCTTCTAGGCAGAGTTCCTCTGTCCAGTCTCAACGTCAACAGTGAAGCGGCGACTCCGGGATGCTGGCCTTCTAGGCAGAGTTCCTCTGTCCAGTCTCAACGTCAACAGTGAAGCGGCGACTCCGGGATGCTGGCCTTCTAGGCAGAGTTCCTCTGTCCAGTCTCAACGTCAACAACTGAAGAGGTGACTCCGGGATGCTGGCCTTCTAGGCAGAGTTCCTCTGTCCAGTCTCAACGTCAACAGTGAAGCGGCGACTCCGGGATGCTGGCCTTCTAGGCAGAGTTCCTCTGTCCAGTCTCAACGTCAACAGTGAAGCGGCGACTCCGGGATGCTGGCCTTCTAGGCAGAGTTCCTCTGTCCAGTCTCAACGTCAACAGTGAAGCGGCGACTCCGGGATGCTGGCCTTCTAGGCAGAGTTCCTCTGTCCAGTCTCAACGTCAACAGTGAAGAGGCGACTCCGGGATGCTGGCCTTCTAGGCAGAGTTCCTCTGTCCAGTCTCAACGTCAACAGTGAAGAGGCGACTCCGGGATACTGGCCTTCTAGGCAGAGTTCCTCTGTCCAGTCTCAACGTCAACAGTGAAGAGGTGACTCCGGGATGCTGGCCTTCTAGGCAGAGTTCCTCTGTCCAGTCTCAACGTCAACAGTGAAGAGGCGACTCCGGGATGCTGGCCTTCTAGGCAGAGTTCCTCTGTCCAGTCTCAACGTCAACAACTGAAGAGGTGACTCCGGGATGCTGGCCTTCTAGGCAGAGTTCCTCTGTCCAGTCTCAACGTCAACAGTGAAGAGGCGACTCCGGGATGCTGGCCTTCTAGGCAGAGTTCCTCTGTCCAGTCTCAACGTCAACAGTGAAGAGGCGACTCCGGGATGCTGGCCTTCTAGGCAGAGTTCCTCTGTCCAGTCTCAACGTCAACAGTGAAGAGGCGACTCCGGGATGCTGGCCTTCTAGGCAGAGTTCCTCTGTCCAGTCTCAACGTCAACAGTGAAGAGGCGACTCCGGGATGCTGGCCTTCTAGGCAGAGTTCCTCTGTCCAGTCTCAACGTCAACAGTGAAGCGGCGACTCCGGGATGCTGGCCTTCTAGGCAGAGTTCCTCTGTCCAGTCTCAACGTCAACAACTGAAGAGGTGACTCCGGGATGCTGGCCTTCTAGGCAGAGTTCCTCTGTCCAGTCTCAACGTCAACAACTGAAGAGGTGACTCCGGGATGCTGGCCTTCTAGGCAGAGTTCCTCTCTCCAGTCTCAACGTCAACAGTGAAGAGGCGACTCCGGGATGCTGGCCTTCTAGGCAGAGTTCCTCTGTCCAGTCTCAACGTCAACAGTGAAGAGGTGACTCCGGGATGCTGGCCTTCTAGGCAGAGTTCCTCTGTCCAGTCTCAACGTCAACAGTGAAGAGGCGACTCCGGGATGCTGGCCTTCTAGGCAGAGTTCCTCTGTCCAGTCTCAACGTCAACAGTGAAGAGGCGACTCCGGGATGCTGGCCTTCTAGGCAGAGTTCCTCTGTCCAGTCTCAACGTCAACAGTGAAGAGGCGACTCCGGGATGCTGGCCTTCTAGGCAGAGTTCCTCTGTCCAGTCTCAACGTCAACAGTGAAGAGGTGACTCCGGGATGCTGGCCTTCTAGGCAGAGTTCCTCTGTCCAGTCTCAACGTCAACAACTGAAGAGGTGACTCCGGGATGCTGGCCTTCTAGGCAGAGTTCCTCTGTCCAGTCTCAACGTCAACAACTGAAGAGGTGACTCCGGGATGCTGGCCTTCTAGGCAGAGTTCCTCTGTCCAGTCTCAACGTCAACAGTGAAGAGGCGACTCCGGGATGCTGGCCTTCTAGGCAGAGTTCCTCTGTCCAGTCTCAACGTCAACAGTGAAGAGGCGACTCCGGGATGCTGGCCTTCTAGGCAGAGTTCCTCTGTCCAGTCTCAACGTCAACAGTGAAGAGGCGACTCCGGGATGCTGGCCTTCTAGGCAGAGTTCCTCTGTCCAGTCTCAACGTCAACAGTGAAGAGGCGACTCCGGGATGCTGGCCTTCTAGGCAGAGTTCCTCTGTCCAGTCTCAACGTCAACAGTGAAGCGGCGACTCCGGGATGCTGGCCTTCTAGGCAGAGTTCCTCTGTCCAGTCTCAACGTCAACAACTGAAGAGGTGACTCCGGGATGCTGGCCTTCTAGGCAGAGTTCCTCTGTCCAGTCTCAACGTCAACAACTGAAGAGGTGACTCCGGGATGCTGGCCTTCTAGGCAGAGTTCCTCTCTCCAGTCTCAACGTCAACAGTGAAGAGGCGACTCCGGGATGCTGGCCTTCTAGGCAGAGTTCCTCTGTCCAGTCTCAACGTCAACAGTGAAGAGGTGACTCCGGGATGCTGGCCTTCTAGGCAGAGTTCCTCTGTCCAGTCTCAACGTCAACAGTGAAGAGGCGACTCCGGGATGCTGGCCTTCTAGGCAGAGTTCCTCTGTCCAGTCTCAACGTCAACAGTGAAGAGGCGACTCCGGGATGCTGGCCTTCTAGGCAGAGTTCCTCTGTCCAGTCTCAACGTCAACAGTGAAGAGGCGACTCCGGGATGCTGGCCTTCTAGGCAGAGTTCCTCTGTCCAGTCTCAACGTCAACAGTGAAGAGGTGACTCCGGGATGCTGGCCTTCTAGGCAGAGTTCCTCTGTCCAGTCTCAACGTCAACAACTGAAGAGGTGACTCCGGGATGCTGGCCTTCTAGGCAGAGTTCCTCTGTCCAGTCTCAACATCAACAGTGAAGCGGCGACTCTGGGATGTTGGCCTTCTAGGCAGAGTTCCTCTGTCCAGTCTCAACGTCAACAGTGAAGAGGTGACTCCGGGATGCTGGCCTTCTAGGCAGAGTTCCTCTGTCCAGTCTCAACGTCAACAACTGAAGAGGTGACTCCGGGATGCTGGCCTTCTAGGCAGAGTTCCTCTGTCCAGTCTCAACATCAACAGTGAAGCGGCGACTCTGGGATGTTGGCCTTCTAGGCAGAGTTCCTCTGTCCAGTCTCAACGTCAACAGTGAAGAGGTGACTCCGGGATGCTGGCCTTCTAGGCAGAGTTCCTCTGTCCAGTCTCAACGTCAACAACTGAAGAGGTGACTCCGGGATGCTGGCCTTCTAGGCAGAGTTCCTCTGTCCAGTCTCAACATCAACAGTGAAGCGGCGACTCTGGGATGTTGGCCTTCTAGGTGTCTCTGTTCTTTTACACATCTTTTATTTTTTTAATTGGCCAGTGTTATTGGTCAGTCTGAGATATTCTCTTTGCAACTCTGTGTTGTGTTATGATGTCTATATCTTCGATGTTTATCCTGGATGAACAACATTTAGCTTTTTTCACCGTTTTTTTGGAGGTTAAATCCTTAGTAACACGATGCATTAGCAGGAGAGGTGCAACATCTCTCCATTACCAAACGCACGAGGACACACACACTCCTATTCCCACTGTGAGTAAAAGGAAGCAAACAACACTACTCATAATGTATCACTCAACACCCCTCTCTTTTTTTTTTCATCCCAGAGACCCAGAGAGTGAGAAACAAACCCCATTTCAATATATAGTAGGGCATCAATGCTAATGGATCCCATGGGACCCACAGGCTGCTGTGTTGGGTATTTATGAGAGAGGGAGTGGGTTTCTGTTCTCAGGGATGATTCTATTATAATAATAATAATAATAATATTAAAAGATATTTAGCAGACTTGGATACAAAGTTATTTTGTGCATACATTTATATTTCGTGTACAATTTACATATGGATGGCCCAGGGAATTGAACCCTCTATCCTGGAGTTGCCAACTGAGCCATGCCTCTGGAGAAAAAACAGCACTTCCAGGAAGATCCCACAGACTGAAAAATCCCATTTACCCCCTGCAGACAGACAATTATTGTCCAGGGTGGGTGAAGAGCAGCAGCACTACTGCCCTCACGGCACTTTTACATTCAAGCCAGGCAATAAACGTGATGTTTAAATATGACTTTTGCAATCACATCACTTTGCATTTTACATCTCCAGCAGAGGTGGATGTGGAGGACAGGTGGAACTGGTTTGCATCTCGTTCTTCACCCTGGCTGTGTGTCCCAGCTCTAAAACATGATGTTTACAGGATTTTCTCACCTTGCTCTTCTCACGGTCCAAATTTTTCGTGCTTCACCTGCTCAGAAAGTTGTCTTCTGACGTTTGGAGGCTGGAATTGGGTCAATTTTTTTTTTTTTTTTTTATCTGTCGGGTCAGACGAGTCTGTAGGGATTCCATTAAGCCTACACAGTAAAATCAATGATTTAGGGTGGACGTGTGGAGTTGATCTGTGCACAATGCAAACGCTGCCAAAAAACATGAAAAGCTAAAGTTGTATTGATTAAATATGCAGATAATGTTATGAGAGATTTCAGAGAAAGCCAGAGAGGAAAACAAGTCATTAAGTCTAAAAAAGAAGAGACTAACTAAGACATCTTTCATATCGTAGACATTCAGAAACACACACACACACACACACACACACACACACACACACACACACACGAGTGAGGAGAGGAGTTGGACAGCACAGTCATTGTTGGAAGTTACTAGAGTTATTTATCACAGTAAATCCATCCTAGAATGGAGAATATGCATGTGCTGTTTGGTTTTGTTTTGCTGTGAGAGAAAGACGAGCTGTGATTGAAGCTGAGTGGGTTGGGAGGTATACAGTCTCCAGCCTACAGGATTGTCACGCCGTCAGAAAATAATGACACGACAGTGTGGAACATTTATAGAACTGTTCCCCAGATTCCAGATAACTCAAGAACGTTTATGTATATATATTTTATTTTTTTACACAGCAAACAGCAAAATCACATTGAACAGGGAAATGGTATAAGAGGCGTCCAAACTTTACAACATGTGAATGTAACAAATGGTAAGCATTTATGAGTAATCACATGACAGTGACGCTGATGACATCAGTGTACAGAATGTTTGTGTTTACTCTGATTACAGCGCCCTTGGGAACTACTGTAAACTTTTGATATTCCAAAAACTGTTTGATTCTAGAGAAAGACTTTATAAATTGGATTTTGATGTCTCAATGCTGACATCTACAGGTCATGATTCAATCATGTAGGTTACCCCTAAGGGCTACAGACGGAGAACTTTGTAGACAGAGAACAAACAGGCTAGCTGAAATTACAGGAAATAATACTCTACACTTTGTTACTTCAAAAACAGTTCACATTTGGTTAGGTGAAAAGTCTCAGCATATAACAAAGAAACAGGAAGTCCCCTTCTCATAATTCTGTGGGAGTGTTATTGCTGCACAGTGTTCTGGTGACATCACTTGTACTGGTAGATCTTGATACAGTGGTGCATGCTGTCTGACACCACTAGATGCCCCTCAGGAAGCAGGGCCAGACCTCGTGGGCTGCTCAGCCCCTGAGTGATTATAGGCCTGCCTACCCCCTGGGCTGGGTACATCACCACCCTGTGTTGCCTGCCCCAGTCCACCACCACCACGTCTCCATCCCTGTCTATGCAGATCCCCCAGGGGCTGGTCAGGACGGGCCCCATGCCGGCACACACCCCCAGGACCCTCACCGTGTTCCAGCCCGGCTCCAGCACCTTGACGCAGGGCTCCCGGCCCGTCTCGCTACCCCTCTCTGACACGGCCACCAGGCCAGAGCTCAGGCAGGCAGCTACCAGGTAGGGCCTGTGGAAACCAGTCACCACTGTGCGCTCCAGCCGAGAGCCCGTCTTGGGGTCCAGCTTGAGGGTGGTCAGGGTGCCTTTCCGGATGTCCGCCACGAGGAACTCATCCAGCCGGGTCACCGTCACGCCCCGGGGGGCCTCCAGCTCATCCTTGGCGGCGCCCATCCCCAACCCGCCGAAGGTCTGGAGCAGACGGCCGTGGCGGTTGAACACCAGGAGGGCGCGCTCCGCTGCACAGCTCAGAGCGATCAGGCCCTTGGCGTTGACGGCGATGTCGAAGTAGTTCCGGCAGCGTCGAACGGAGCCCTCGGAGGTCGTGGAGGTCACCTGCTGGAGGACGTTCCCTCGCGGGTCGGTCACCTGGACGCGGGCGTTCCCACAGTCCACCACGAAAAGCTGCCCCTGGGGCGTGGCGTGGACCCCGCTGGGCAGGGTGAGGTCGGCACGGCCGGAGCCTTGTTTACCAAACTGACGGATCAGACACCCAAGCTGGGGCTGGAGATGGCCTCCTTCCTCTTCCATCTCCGTCAGAGCAGGCTCTCCTCTCTCCCCTCTATCCCCCCAGCCTCTCCCCTGCTGCTCCTGAGAGACAGAGTCTATGACCGACATGGAGAGACACCTGCTCACCCGGCTGGTACTCCCTATAATCCCACTCTGCCTCTTGGCTACTGGGCCCCACACCCCAGAGTCTCTGCGCCCGGTGGGACTCTGTAGACCCTCAGAGACGGTGTGTCCTCGGCTTAGTGTCGGGGGGATGGAGGTGGTGGTGGAGGTCAGGCTGCTCCTGTTCACCCTCCAGGCCCCCACATGCTCACCCCTCCCACAGTTGATCAGTGGACGGGTCTTGCGTGACAAGTCTGCCGCTGACTTGGACAGGCGGGGGTCATGGTTCAGGGAGCCTCTAAGGCTGTGGTCCCGGGGGGAGCTGACGATGAAGGTGTAGCAGGAATCAAGGCTGTCGGCTGGGGAAAGAGGATGGCCAGAGTCCCCTGTGGGGCCCATTTGGTGGTCATCAGAGGACACGCTGAGGCACAAGTGAGGGCACTCTCTGGAGGTGAGGTCCATGCAGCTATAGCTGGTCAGTGGCTCCCTAGGACTGACCTTAGGAGAGGGAGAGCCCATTGTTCTGTAGCTAGGAGACGGCAGTTCCCTGGGGAACTCACACTGTCTCACTCTGCCTCTGCTGTCTCCTCCATCCTGACTGTCCAGGCTCCAGCAGGGACTGAGGCTGCTGTGCTCCAGTCTGTCCCCCTCTGGTGGGGAGCAGGGCTCACGGCCAGAGACCATGACCAGGGTGCGTTGCTTCCTCTTGCTCATGACCCCGTAACCCAGCCGGCCGCCGAAATTGTTCGTCCTGTGCCTCAAGTCCTCTTCAGAGTCTCCGTTGCTAAGCGACGCGGAGGTGGCCATGAAGAGGTCCTCTTCTCGTGGTTGAGATATAGGGGACTCTGTCTCCTCATCCTGGGATGACTCCCTGTCAGAGGGCTCCCTCTTAGGAGGCCAGCGTCTCCTTTTTGGGGATGACTTCTTCTCTTCTCCCGACTCCTCGTCACTCCTGGCAGAGAGGCGGATCTTCCTGACAACCCTCAGGTTCCCACTGCCTGTCGGTGAGGTCACATCCTGCCCCGGCCCAGTCCCTCCATCGGGGGTACTTCTCACTTCCCCTGCACCCCCGTGCTGGGCATTCCCACAGTGCTCCCGAGAGTGGAGGGCACAAAACTGTCCTTCTGGCCCACAACCCCCCACACTAAGACAGAGGTTGTGCTCCTGGAATCTGATCTCCCCGAAGGTCACGACATTGGGCTGGGAGCTGGGTCTGAAGCTCACCTTCTTCAGGGAGAGGGAGATCTCCCAGGGCTGGAGGAGGTCGGCAACCCCTCTGATCAGGAGGTTCTGATCGGGCCCTGTCTGGCCCTGACCACTCTTCTGGATCAGGTCCCGCAGCTGGGCGACCTTACGGAGCCTCTGGTCCAGCAGGGCCTGACTAACTCGGGCGGCTGCAGCATTTTCCCTCTGCAGCTGCTCCAGCCTCCGCTGGGTGTCCCGGTGGTCCTGCTCCACTCTCTCCAGCAGACGCCGCTCCTCCCGTCTCGCCCCTAGTATGGCACGCTCCAGCCCCCTGCTCACTCCCTCTGTCTCAGCCACCTGGCGCTCCAGCAGCCGTCGAAGCTCTGTCTCCCCCCGGGCAAGGTCACGCAGGGCCTGGGTGGCCCAGCAGGGCGGGAGGGAGGGGGAGAGGGGGGCTAGATGGTCTTCCTCTGGGGTCTCTGTGTCGGACTGACCCAAGGGACTGGGGCTGTGGGGATGGATGGGGAACATAACGGCAGACTAAGGTGGTGGAGGCTAGGGTGTCAGAGTCACGGTATGAGCAGGCCTTCCTGCAACCAGATTTCGGCCTTGAAATGAAGTCACTCCTTTACCCTGAGAGAAGAAGAAGAAGAGAAATGATCAGTTAAAATGTTTTGAATGCATATGACTTACGTCATTCCATCAACTAATTACTGCAAAAATAATCTGAACTCGTACAGTATTGACCCATGATCTGTGTTCTGGGAAATCGGTGCCATTTTTAAGACGTCTGACTATGGCTGTCGCATACATTTTGGATTCAGCATGTAATGTGTGTGTGTGTTGTTAAAGACCTGCAGCATCCTGTTCGTGTATCGCTGACAGACTCATTGTGACAGGCGCCATATGCTGATCTCTCTACCGCAGGCAGACTCTTCAATACACTGTTCTCACAGACACACAGAAAATAGATATTCTCAAACCTGCTGGGCTTTCCTTACTGTTATCAAACAACACCATATCAACAGAACAGCAATATCTGTGCTTAGGGTTAGGGGTTAGGGGTTAGGGTTAGGGGTTAGGGGTTAGGGGTTAGGGGTTAGGGGTTAGGGGTTAGGGGTAGGGGTTAGGGGTTAGGGGTTAGGGGTTAGGGGTTAGGGTTAGGGGTTATGGGTTATGGGTTAGGGTTATACACAAATATAAACGCTACACGTAAAGTGTTGGTCCCATGTTTCATTAGCTGAAATAAAAGATCCCAGACATTTTCCTTACACACAAAAAGCGTATTTCTCTCTACATCCCTGTTAGTAAGAATTTCTCCTTTTGCCAAGATAATCCATCCACCTGACAGGTGTGGCATATCAAGAAGCTGATTAAACTGCATGATCATTACACAGGTGCACCTTGTGCTGAGGACAATAAAAGGCCACTCTAAAATGTTCTGTCACCATCATCCAGCGATCATACACTGTTTACCGGGGGGCAGGGCTACCAACATTAAGGCTAATCTGAAGATGGTGCTGGCTAAAGCTAAAACTGGCGAGTGTAGAGAGTATAGAGATATTGTTATCCACGTCGGCACCAACGATGTTAGGATGAAACAGTCAGAGATCACCAAGCGCAACATAGCTTATGCGTGTAAATCAGCTAGAAAGATGTGTCGGCATCGAGTAATTGTCTCTGGCCCCCTCCCAGTTAGGGGGAGTGATGAGCTCTACAGCAGAGTCTCACAACTCAATCGCTGGTTGAAAACTGTTTTCTGCCCCTCCCAAAAGATAGAATTTGTAGATAATTGGCCCTCTTTCTGGGACTCACCCACAAACAGGACCAAGCCCGACCTGCTGAGGAGTGACGGACTCCATCCTAGCTGGAGGGGTGCTCTCATTTTATCTACCAACATAGACAGGGCTCTAACTCCTCTAGCTCCACAATGAAATAGGGTGCAGGCCAGGCAGCAGGCTGTTAGCCAGCCTGCCAGCATAGTGGAGTCTGCCACTAGCACAGTCAGTGTAGTCAGCTGAGCTATCACCATTGAGACCATGTCTGTGCCTCGACCTAGGTTGGGCAAAACTAAACATGGCGGTGTTCGCCTTAGCAATCTCACTAGGATAAAGACCACCTCCATTCCTGTCATTATTGAAAGAGATCAGGATACCTCACATCTCAAAATAGGGCTACTTAATGTTAGATCCCTTACTTCAAAGGCAATTATAGTCAATGAACTAATCACTGATCATAATCTTGATGTGATTGGCCTGACTGAAACATGGCTTAAGCCTGATGAATTTACTGTGTTAAATTAGGCCTCACCTCCTGGCTACACTAGTGACCATATCCCCCGTGCATTCCGCAAAGGCGGAGGTGTTGCTAACATTTACGATAGCAAATTTCAATTTACAAAAAAAAAAATGATGACGTTTTCGTCTTTTGAGCTTCTAGTCCTGAAATCTATGCAGCCTACTCAGTCACTTTTTATAGCTACTGTTATAGCTACTGCCTCCTGGGCCATATACAGCGTTCCTCACTGAGTTCCCTGAATTCCTATCGGACCTTGTAGTCATAGCAGATAATATTCTAATCTTTGGTGACTTTAATATTCACATGGAAAAGTCCACAGACCCACTCCAAAAGGCTTTCGAAGCCATCATCGACTCAGTGGGTTTTGTCCAACATGTCTCTGGACCCACTCACTGTCACAGTCATACAATGGATCTAGTTTTGTCCCATGGAATAAATGTTGTGGATCTAAATGTTTTTCCTCATAATCCTGGACTATCGGACCACCATTTTATTACGTGTGCAATTGCAACAAATAATCTGCTCAGACCCCAACCAAGGATCATCAAAAGTCGTGCTATAAATTCACAGACAACACAAAGATTCCTTGATGTCCTTCCAGATTCCCTCTGTCTACCCAAGGACTCCAGAGGACAAAAATCAGTTAACCACCTAACTGAGGAACTCAATTTAACCTTGCGCAATACCCTAGATGCAGTTGCACCCCTAAAAACATTTATCATAAGAAACTAGCTCCCTGGTACACAGAAAATACCCGAGCTCTGAAGCAAGCTTCCAGAAAATTGGAACGGAAATGGCGCCACACCAAACTGGAAGTCTTCCGACTAGCTTGGAAAGACAGTACTGTGCAGTACCGAAGAGCCCTTACTGCTGCTCGATCATCCTATTTTTCTAACTTAATTGAGGAAAATAAGAACAATCCGAAATTCCTTTTTGATACTGTCGCAAAGCTAACTAAAAAGCAGCATTCCCCAAGAGAAGATGACTTTCACTTTAGCAGTGATAAATTCATGAACTTCTTTGAGGAAAAGATTATGATTATTAGAAAGCAAATTACGGACTCCTCCTTAAATCTGCGTATTCCTTCAAAGCTGAGTTGTCCTGAGTCTGCACAACTCTGCCAGGACCTAGGGTCAAGAGAGACGCTCAAGTGTTTTAGTACTATATCTCTTGACACAATGATGAAAATAATCATGGCCTCTAAACCTTCAAGCTGCATACTGGACCCTATTCCAACTAAACTACTGAAAGAGCTGCTTCCTGTGCTTGGCCCTCCTATGTTGAACATAATAAACGGCTCTCTATCCACCGGATGTGTACCAAACTCACTAAAAGTGGCAGTAATAAAGCCTCTCTTGAAAAAGCCAAACCTTGACCCAGAAAATATAAAAAACTATCGGCCTATATCGAATCTTCCATTCCTCTCAACATTTTTAAAAAAGGCTGTTGCGCAACAACTCACTGCCTTCCTGAAGACAAACAATGTATACGAAATGCTTCAGTCTGGTTTTAGACCCCATCATAGCACTGAGACGGCACTTGTGAAGGTGGTAAATTACATTTTAATGGCATCGGACCGAGGCTCTGCATCTGTCCTCGTGCTCCTAGACCTTAGTGCTGCTTTTGATACCATCGATCACCACATTCTTTTGGAGAGATTGGAAACCCAAATTGGTCTTGGTCCAAACACGGACAAGTTCTGGCCTGGTTTAGATCTTATCTGTCGGAAAGATATCAGTTTGTCTCTGTGAATGGTTTGTCCTCTGACAAATCAACTGTACATTTCGGTGTTCCTCAAGGTTCCGTTTTAGGACCACTATTGTTTTCACTATATATTTTACCTCTTGGGGATGTTATTCGAAAACATAATGTTAACTTTCACTGCTATGCGGATGACACACAGCTGTACATTTCAATGAAACATGGTGAAGCCCCAAAATTGCCCTTGCTAGAAGCATGTGTTTCAGACATAAGGAAGTGGATGGCTGCAAACTTTCTACTTTTAAACTCAGACAAAACAGAGATGCTTGTTCTAGGTCCCAAGAAACATAGAGATCTTCTGTTGAATCTGACAATTAATCTTAATGGTTGTACAGTCGTCTCAAATAAAACTGTGAAGGACCTCGGCGTTACTCTGGACCCTGATCTCTCTTTTGAAGAACATATCAAGACCATTTCAAGGACAGCTTTTTCCATCTACGTAACATTGCAAAAATCAGAAACTTTCTGTCCAAAAATGATGCAGAAAAATGTATCCATGCTTTTGTCACTTCTAGGACTACTGCAATGCTCTACTTTCCGGCTACCCGGATAAAGCACTAAATAAACTTAAGTTAGTGCTAAATACGGCTGCTAGAATCCTGACTAGAACCAAAAAAAATTATCATATTACTCCAGTGCTAGCCTCTCTACACTGGCTTCCTGTCAAAGCAAGGGCTGATTTCAAGGTTTTACTGCTAACCTACAAAGCATTACATGGGCTTGCTCCTACCTATCTCTCTGATTTGGTCCTGCCGTACATACCTACACGTACGCTACGGTCACAAGACGCAGGCCTCCTAATTGTCCCTAGAATTTCTAAGCAAACAGCTGGAGCTCCATTTTTATGGAACGGTCTGCCTACCCATGTCAGAGACGCAAACTCGGTCTCAACCTTCAAGTCTCTACTGAAGACTCATCTCTTCAGTGGGTCATATGACTGAGTGTAGTCTGGCCCAGGAGTGGGAAGGTGAACGGAAAGGCTCTGGAGCAACGAACCGCCCTTGCTGTCTCTGCCTGGCCGGTTCCCCTCTTTCCACTGGGATTCTCTGCCTCTAAACCTATTACAGGGGCTGAGTCACTGGCTTACTGCCCCCCCCCCCCCCCCCCCCTTGGGTTGTGCCGTGGCGGAGGTCTTTGTGGGCTATACTCAGCCTTGTCTCAGGATGGTAAGTTGGTGGTTGAAGATATCCCTCTAGTGGTGTGGGGGCTGTGCTTTGGCAAAGTGGGTGGGGTTATATCCTTCCTGTTTGGCCCTGTCCGGGGGTGTCCTCGGATGGGGCCACAGTGTCTCCTGACCCATCCTGTCTCAGCCTCCAGTATTTATGCTGCAGTAGTTTATGTGTCGGGGGGCTAGGGTCAGTTTGTTATATCTGGAGTACTTCTCCTGTCCTATTCGGTGTCCTGTGTGAATCTAAGTGTGCGTTCTCTAATTATCTCCTTCTCTCTTTCTTTCTCTCTCTCGGAGGACCTGAGCCCTAGGACCATGCCCCAGGACTACCTGACATGATGACTCCTTGCTGTCCCCAGTCCACCTGGCCGTGCTGCTGCTCCAGTTTCAACTGTTCTGCCTTATTATTATTCGACCATGCTGGTCATTTATGAACATTTGAACATCTTGGCCATGTTCTGTTATAATCTCCACCCGGCACAGCCAGAAGAGGACTGGCCATCCCACATATGCTCTCTCTAATTCTCTCTTTCTTTCTCTCTCTCGGAGGACCTGAGCCCTAGGACCATGCCCCAGGAATACCTGACATGATGACTCCTTGCTGTCCCCAGTCCACCTGACTGTGCTGCTGCTCCAGTTTCAACTGTTCTGCCTTATTATTATTCGACCATGCTGGTCATTTATGAACATTTGAACATCTTGGCCATGTTCTGTTATAATCTCCACCCGGCACAGCCAGAAGAGGACTGGCCACCCCACATAGCCTGGTTCCTCTCTAGGTTTCTTCCTAGGTTTTGGCCTTTCTAGGGAGTTTTTCCTAGCCACTGTGCTTCTACACCTGCATTGCTTGCTGTTTGGGGTTTTAGGCTGGGTTTCTGTACAGCACTTTGAGATATCAGCTGATGTACGAAGGGCTATATAAATAAATTTGATTTGATTTGTCACACAACACAATGCCACAGATGTCTCAAGTATTGAGAGAGTGTGCAATTGGCATGCTGACTGCAGGAATGTCCATCAGACCGGTTGCCAGGGAATTGAATGTTAATTTCTCTACCATAAGCCGCATCCAACGTCGTTTTTGAAAATTGGCAGTACGTCCAACCGGTCTCACAACCACAGACCACGCCAGCTCAAGACCTCCACATCCGGCTTCATCACCTGGCGGATCTTCTGAGACCAGCCACCCGGACAGCTGATGAAACTGTGGGTTTGCACAACAAAATAATTTCTGCACAAACTGTGCATTCACCCATTGAGCATGTTTGGGGTGCTCTGGATCGCTGTGTAGGACAGTTCCAGACAATGTCCGGCAACTCCACACGGCCATTGAAGAGGAGTGGGGACAACATTCCACAGGCCACAAACAGCCTGATCAACTCTATGCGAAGGAGATGCGTCACACCGTATGACGCAAATGACAGTCACAACAGACACTGACTGGTTCTGATCTGTGATGTACAGATGCATATCTGTATTCCCAATCATGTGAAATCCATAGATTAGGGCCTAATTTATTTATTTAAATTAACTGATTCCCTTATATACCGACTTACTGTTCATCCTGACAGTAAAATCATTTCGCGTTGCGTTTATATTTATGTTCAGTGCATATAAGCCAATTAGTATTGTTCCATGGAAGAAATTCCACCAAGACAATTTACCCCCTGCATGCAGTTACGCCTGTTGCCACACTGCCAAAAGGACTGTATGCCTGTGGAAAGATGATATACAGTCGCTGTTGAAAGAGACAGTAGCCTGCGAGAGAGTGGGGAAAAGAAAGAGAGGGAGGAGAATGAGAGAGAGGGGAAAAGAAAGAGAGGGAGGGAGGAGAACGAGAGAGAGGGGAAAAGAAAGAGAGGGAGGGAGGAGAACGAGAGAGAGGGGAAAAGAAAGAGAGGGAGGGAGGAGAACGAGAGAGAGGGGAAAAGAAAGAGAGGGAGGGAGGAGAACGAGAGAGAGGGGAAAAGAAAGAGAGGGAGGGAGGAGAACGAGAGAGAGGGGAAAAGAAAGAGAGGGAGGGAGGAGAACGAGAGAGAGGGGAAAAGAAAGAGAGGGAGGGAGGAGAACGAGAGAGAGGGGAAAAGAAAGAGAGGGAGGGAGGAGAACGAGAGAGAGGGGAAAAGAAAGAGAGGGAGGGAGGAGAACGAGAGAGTGGGGAAAAGAAAGAGAGGGAGGGAGGAGAACGAGAGAGAGGGGAAAAGAAAGAGAGGGAGGGAGGAGAACGAGAGAGAGGGGAAAAGAAAGAGAGGGAGGGAGGAGAACGAGAGAGAGGGGAAAAGAAAGAGAGGGAGGGAGGAGAACGAGAGAGAGGGGGAAAGAAAGAGGGAGGGAGGAGAACGAGAGAGTGGGGAAAAGAAAGAGAGGGAGGGAGGAGAACGAGAGAGAGGGGAAAAGAAAGAGAGGGAGGGAGGAGAACGAGAGAGTGGGGAAAAGAAAGAGAGGGAGGGAGGAGAACGAGAGAGAGGGGAAAAGAAAGAGAGGGAGGGAGGAGAACGAGAGAGAGGGGAAAAGAAAGAGAGGGAGGGAGGAGAACGAGAGAGAGGGGGAAAGAAAGAGGGAGGGAGGAGAACGAGAGAGTGGGGAAAAGAAAGAGAGGGAGGGAGGAGAACGAGAGAGAGGGGAAAAGAAAGAGAGGGAGGGAGGAGAACGAGAGAGAGGGGAAGAGAAAGAGAGGGAGGGAGGAGAACGAGAGAGAGGGGAAGAGAAAGAGAGGGAGGGAGGAGAACGAGAGAGAGGGGGAAAGAAAGAGAGGGAGGGAGGAGAACGAGAGAGTGGGGAAAAGAAAGAGAGGGAGGGAGGAGAACGAGAGAGAGGGGAAAAGAAAGAGAGGGAGGGAGGAGAACGAGAGAGAGGGGAAGAGAAAGAGAGGGAGGGAGGAGAACGAGAGAGAGGGGAAGAGAAAGAGAGGGAGGGAGGAGAACGAGAGAGAGGGGGAAAGAAAGAGGGAGGGAGGAGAACGAGAGAGAGGGGAAAAGAAAGAGAAGGGAAAAGAAAGAGAGGGAGGGAGGAGAACGAGAGAGAGGGGAAAAGAAAGAGAGGGAGGGAGGAGAACGAGAGAGAGGGGGAAAGAAAGAGGGAGGGAGGAGAACGAGAGAGAGGGGAAAAGAAAGAGAAGGAGGGAGAAGAACAAGAGAGAGGGGAAGAGAAAGAGAGAGGGAGGGAGGAGAGCAAGAGAGGAGAAGAGAAAGAGAGAGGGGAAGGAAGAGAAAGAGAGGGAGGAGAATGAGAGAGAGGGGAAGAGAAAGAGATAGGGAGGAAGGAGAACGAGAGGGAGTGCATTGGCATTGAGAAATCTATTAGCATTTCAAACGGAGACAGAGAATCAGAATCCTCTAGATAGAAGAGAGGGAGGTGAGGCTAGTCAGCCTAGAGAGGGAGTTGAAGCTAGTCAGCCTAGAAAGGGAGGTGAGGCTAGTCAGCCTAGAGCGTCACCACCAAACATCTAATACAGGTCCCCAGGTCAGTAACATTATTCCCCCTTCTCCTCATCTGGAGAAATTAGACATCAATGAGAAGAGCCTGCATTGATATTTTATTCATAAACTAGAACAAACTGACTATGAGAAACAGTGAAAGAAAGATGTTTGTTCTTCCAATCTGCCTGCCTGCTGTATTATAACAATAATGATGCGCCTGGGAACAGATATGTGATGAGGAGATAACAGAACGATGCCCCTGGGAAAAGCCATGTGATTAGGAGATAACAGAACGATACCCCCCGGAACAGCCATGTGATTAGGCGATAACAGAACGATGCCCCTGGGAACAGCCATGTGACGAGGAGATAACAGAACGATGCCTCTGGGAACAGCCATGTGATTAGGAGATAACAGAACGATGCCCCTGGGAACAGCTATGTGATTAGGAGATAACAGAACTATGAACCTGGGAACAGCCATGTGACAAGGAGATAACAGAACGATACCCCTCGGAACAGCCATATGATTAGGAGATAACAGAAAGATGCCCCTGGGAACAGCCATGTGACGAGGAGATAACAGAATGCATAAATATACACAGTGGTGTGTATTTATGGATGCAAAGGGTTGCCAGGCTTCCCCCCCAAAAATGGACTAAAAAAAAAAATTCTTTTTTTTTCATCATTTTCCTTCATTTCGCAAGAGGCTGAATGTGTCATTGAGAAAGCTTCCGAGCGACCGTAACAGTGCCCCTCTGTCTCTCTGTGTGTAGGCCATCAATCTGATGTCGTCTAGTCCAAACAAGTATGACATTGTTTTTTTCATTTTACCAGTCAATTCAGTTAAGAACAAATTCTTATTTACAATGACGGCCTACTGGTCACAACTACCCTGGCCAAACCCGGAAGACGCTGGGCTAATTGTACGCCGCCCTATGGGACTCCCAATCACAGCCGGATGTGATACAGCCTGGATTTGAACCAGGGACTGCAGTTATGCCTCTTGCACTGAGATTCAGTGTCTTAGACCTCTGCGCCACTCGGGAGCCCCACGTGTGAGTAATAGTGAAGGATTTTTTTGGGGTGGGTAGGCTACCATATTTAGCATGACAATGACCATGTGATTTGACAAGACAAATCATCGTTGCCACCCGTAGCATTGAAAGCAAGAGAAAGCCAGCGAGTATTTGGCCTCTTGATAACCAAACAAATAATAACCAATCAGCGTTGAGCTGAACTGAGTGCGCTCAACTGTGATTGGTTCTGGCGGACCAAAAAAAAAAAAAAAAAAGGTGTCAAGGGGAGCCAGTTTGGAATTGACTTCACTTCTATCGCATCGATTCAAGAGAAATACGCCATTCACAGAAACAACTTAAATTGTTGCATTTCGTTCAGTTGTCCTCCGGTTGCTAGTTAGCTAGCTAAAATTGTCCCTTTCCTAAATTAGCCATGGATGGTGACAGGGATTTGGACTTGTGGTTTTACTTAATTCTCCATTTATACATTGTGCCCCTGAGAGGATGGAAGTTCAATGTAGTATGTTAACTAGCTGTTCTGGTGCATTGTTGTCCATGAAAGGAAGTTAGGCTAGCGAGCAAGCTAATGTTAACTAGCTGTTCTGGTGCATTGTTGCCCATGAAAGGAAGTTAGGCTAGCGAGCAAGCTAATGTTAACTAGCTGTTCTGGTGCATTGATGCCCATGAAAGGAAGTTAGGCTAGCGAGCAAGCTAATGTTAACTAGCTGTTCTGGTGCATTGTTGCCCATGAAAGGAAGTTAGGCTAGCGAGCAAGCTAATGTTAACTAGCTGTTCTGGTGCATTGTTGTCCATGAAAGGAAGTTAGGCTAGCGAGCAAGCTAATGTTAACTAGCTGTTCTGGTGCATTGTTGCCCATGAAAGGAAGTTAGGCTAGCGAGCAAGCTAATGTTAACTAGCTGTTCTGGTGCATTGTTGTCCATGAAAGGAAGTTAGGCTAGCGAGCAAGCTAATGTTAACTAGCTGTTCTGGTGCATTGTTGCCCATGAAAGGAAGTTAGGCTAGCGAGCAAGCTAATGTTAACTAGCTGTTCTGGTGCATTGATGCCCATGAAAGGAAGTTAGGCTAGCGAGCAAGCTAATGTTAACTAGCTGTTCTGGTGCATTGTTGCCCATGAAAGGAAGTTAGGCTAGCGAGCAAGCTAATGTTAACTAGCTGTTCTGGTGCATTGATGCCCATGAAAGGAAGTTAGGCTAGCGAGCAAGCTAATGTTAACTAGCTGTTCTGGTGCATTGTTGCCCATGAAAGGAAGTTAGGCTAGCGAGCAAGCTAATGTTAACTAGCTGTTATGGTGCATTGTTGTCCATGAAAGGAAGTTAGGCTAGCGAGAAAGCTAATGTTAATTAGCTGTTCTGGTGCATTGTTGTCCATCAAAGGAAGTTAGGCTAGCGAGCAAGCTAATGTTAACTAGCTGTTCTGGTGCATTGTTGTCCATGAAAGGAAGTTAGGCTAGCGAGCAAGCTAATGTTAACTAGCTGTTCTGGTGCATTGTTGTCCATGAAAGGAAGTTAGGCTAGCGAGCAAGCATTTTAGCCATGTAGTTTAGGACAACAATAAATAAAAAATGTAAGGCTGCACTGTAGGACAGAATCATAGACCATTTAGACAACATGAAAGAAGGGATGATGGCATTGGTGTTTCTCTGCAAGTAGGGTGTTTCAACATGATTTTTTCTACTTACACACACACACACACACACAGAGACACACAAATCAGTACCATGGACAGACACATCATATTTAGCTTATGTTGATTGGACTAAATAGTTTTTGGTGTCTTTTAGTTGTTATTGTATTAGACTAAGCAGAGGTGATGATGTTGAAGTTGAAATGGTGCTGGAATAGTGGAGGCAGCTCCTGTTTTTTTTGTGTGTGTGTGTTGTGGAGGGGGCTTAGCTTCCCCAATGATTTTACCCACACACCGCTACTGATGCTACGTAGGAAGAAATGACTTTATAGACTTGTTATAAAATATTACAAATATATTTCTTCTTCTTGGGTAAAACACGGTGTAGGTATAGAAATCCTGTCTGGGAAATACAACACTCAGCAGATGGTATGGTAGAGGAACTACATGAGAAATCCTACTACAATCTCTCCTCATGGTAAATGAAGCAATAATTAAAAACTCACTCATTTGAATAAAACTTTATGTAAATCAGCAGACAATACACCACTGATGAGTAGAGACTATCTCGGGTTATATCAGGTGACTATGAGACACCCATGTTTGCTAAGGGTGGGTGTCTGTCAGTCAGGTTGCCTATGTGGCAGTCGGCCTACGACAGTGGGAGTCCCTCTCTTGCCATCACAGGGTTCTCCTTACATTACCTCCCTACATTATAGATGAGAAGGTACTGTTGCTGCAACATCATGTTCTCTCTCTCATGTAGGATCGTAATTTGATTATTTTTGTTGCAGAAAATATTCGTGCACAGCAGGAAATGCAAACTTAGTAGTGTATTCAAAGGTTTTAAAAAACATCTAAAGTTTGTATTTTCCACTTTGAAATGTCAGACTTGATCTGCACTAACAAAAACAATGTATCAACCCCTACAAAAACTTCCAGTAATTATATTCCACATTTCCTGTTGCTGCAGGATCATTTTCCTGCCGTAGCAAACTGGCTCAAATTAAGTTCCTACATCTGTAGTTCTGTTGGTAGAGCATAGCGCATGCAATGCTAGGATAGTGGGTTTGATTCCCGGCACCTCCAGTATGTAAAATATATACACTCGTGACTGTAGGTCACTTTGGACAATAGCGTTTGCTAGAAGGCATATATTATTTAATCTGTAGGCACAACAAGTGTAGAGGAGAATAATATTGTAACTAACTGTGTCTCTGTTATTTGGACTCTGAACACTGTTTGTATTTTATTACAATTGCTTGCACTTTGAAGCATGAAATATAAATATATTTAGAAACATTTAAACCTTACTTAAAAGACACATTATGCAGAAATTGCTCTGCCATTTCCTGGTTGATAAAATTCTAATAGTTTGCCTAATTTAATGTGAAAAAAAAAAACAATCAACTAGAGAATCATTGTCCCATTCAAACCAATGTAAAATATTTTTTCCATAACCAAAAACATTGTATTTTCAGCTGTTTGAAGCTGGTGCACAAAATCCTGACAGATGGTCAGGTACTGTTCATTCTGACAGACAGTCTAAAGAGGCAAAACGCTAAATTCACACACAGAACAGATCTCCCGCGTCTTAAGACTTGCTTTCAATGAGAATGACAGATCTATAACGCACATTTCTATGCGAATTTGGTCAGACTTGCCTTTAATATATTTCACTAATTTAAACTAATACATAAAATGGCACCATATCCCAATTGCCACTGAATACCATAAGCATTTCTTTAAGTTATATCATCTAAAGTCATGAACTGTCTGTGTTAAAAGAACTATATGATGATATAAACAACAGAATTGCCTTACCTGTGCCCAGGTATCCAACACCTGTTCCACCCCCACACACACACTGGTGTCCTTTACGACCACTCAACTCTAATGTTTTCTCTCTCTCTCTCTCAACTTCTCTCTTTTGTTTTCTTGTTTGGTGTTGCTAGGAGACAGCAAAAAACTCCTCCGGTTTCCAAGTCCAAGCACAAAGTGAAGGAATTCATCTGCCCTGACAGCTGTTTTTTTTCTTCTTTTTTTAAAGAGTTTTTTTTCCTTCAGTGGATTTGGCTTGATGAGGAGAGGGTACTGGTTTGGAGAATGTTGATGAGAAGGACACTTTATCATATGATATGCAGGTACTAGGCAGTCTGTCAGTCAGGATGATCAGTACTAGACAGTCTGTCTGTCAGTCAGGATGATCAGTACTAGACAGTCTGTCTGTCAGGATGGTCAGAACTAGACAGTCTCTCTGTCAGGATGGTCAGAACTAGACAGTCTCTCTGTCAGGATGGTCAGAACTAGACAGTCTCTCTGTCAGGATGGTCAGAACTAGACAGTCTCTCTGTCAGGATGGTCAGAACTAGACAGTCTCTCTGTCAGGATGATCAGAACTAGACAGTCTCTCTGTCAGGATGATCAGTACTAGACAGTCTCTCTATCAGGATCAACAGTACTAGACAGTCTGTCAGGATTAGGACTGTTATGATGACCGTATTACCGCCACACCAAATCAAATGTTATTGGTCAAATAGATACATATATTTATCAGATGTTATTGCTGGTGTAGTGAAATACTTTTGTTCCTAGTGTTGGATGGTCCTTTGCATGGGGTGATGTAAGTTTCCTTTAACAATCTGTCCTCCAGATAGATGACACAGGAACCTTGGTATAAAACTCTTTAGTAATAAAATGCAATTGCAGACAGAGATTCACATACAGAACACCTCAGTAGTCTGTAGCAAAGATCTGTGTGGAGAAACAGGAGACGACGCTCTTTATAGTAGTTGATGTGGACAACCTACCGTCAATCCTATTTTAAGATTGTTGCATTGGATTAGATACAAAGTATCTAAAATGGGAAAAACTTGTCTAGACTGTGGTTTCTCAGCTCTACTAATCTCGGCCTTGAGGCTGCGTGTCTATCAGCAGGTGCAGGCAGTTCTCAGCCTGAGAACTAAATCAGTACATCTCCATTTACCCAGTGTTTTTCCATCATTTGCACATGTGTAACGGATGTGAAACGGCTAGCTTAGTTAGCGTGGGCGCTAAATAGCGTTTCAATCAGTGACGTCACTTGCTCTGAGACCTTGAAGTAGTAGTTCCCCTTGCTCTGCAAGGGCCGCAACTTTTGTGGAGCGATGGGTAACGATGCTTCGAGGGTGACTGTTGACATGTGCAGAAGGTCCCTGGTTCGCGCCCGGGTGTGGGCGAGGGGACGGTTTAAACTTATACTGTTACACACATTGCAAGCATACAAACAGTTATCGCATATATACAGCAATCATGGCATTGGTGTAACCCCCAACAGTTTTTTTAAAACCTTTATTTAACTAGGCAAGTCAGTTAAGAACAAATTCTTATTTTCAATGACAGTGACAGGGGCAGAACAACAGATTTGTACCTTGTCAGCTCTGGGATTTGAACTTGCAACCTTCCAGTCACTAGTCCAACGGTCTAACCACTGCCGCCCCATTCACAACAATACACACAAATCTAAAAGGTAAAATAATGGAATTAAGAAATACATAAATATTAGATTGCTCAATGTCAGATGGCATTTACTAAAATATATGTATTTCATTCTACTGTGAGATAAGTAAAGCAGTATGTAAACATTATTAAAGGGACTAGTGATTCCATATGCAGTTGAAGTCTGAAGTTTACATAAACCTTAGCCAAATACATTCAAAAACTCTGTTTTTCACAATTCCTGACATTTAATCCTAGTAAAAAATTCCCTGTCTTAGGTCAGTTAAATACACCACTTTATTTTAAGAATGTGAAATGTCAGAATAATAGTAGAGAGAATGATTCATTTCAGCTTTTATTTCTTTCATCACATTCCCAGTGGATCATAAGTTTACATACACTCAATTAGTATTTGGTGGCATTGCCTTTAAATTGTTTAACTTGGGTCAAACGTTTCGAGTAGCCTTCCACAAGCTTCCCACAATAAGTTGGGTGAATTTTGGCCCAATCCTCCTGACAGAGCTGGTGTAAGTGAGTCAGGTTTGTAGGCCTCCTTGCTCGCATACACTTTTTCAGTTCTGTCCACAAATTTTCTATAGGATTGAGGTCAGGGCTTTGTGATGGCCACTCCAATACCTTAACTTTGTTGTCCTTAAGCTATTTTGCCACAACTTTGGAAGTATGCTTGGGGTCATTGTCCATTTGGAAGACCCATTTGCGACCAAGCTTTAACTTCCTGACTGTCTTGAGATGTTGCTTCAATATATCCACAAACTTTTCCATACTCATGATGCCATCTATTTTGTGAAGTGCACCAGTCCCTCCTGCAGCAAAGCAACCCCACAACATGATGTTGCCACCCCCATGCTTCACGGTTGGGATGGTGTTCTTCGGGTTGCAAGCCTCCCCCTTTTTCCTCCAAACATAACGATGGTCATTATGGCCAAACAGTTCTGTTTTTGTTTCATCAGACCAGAGGACATTTCTCCAAAAAGTACAATCCTTGTCCCCATGTGCAGTTGCAAACCGTAGTCTGGCTGTTTTATGGTGGTTTTAGAGCAGTGGCTTCTTCCTTGCTGAGCCTTTCAGTTTATGTCAATATAGGACTCGTTTTACTGTGGATATAGATACTTTTGTACCTGTATCCTCTAGCATCTTCACAAGGTCCTTTGCTGTTGTTCTGGGATTGATTTGCACTTTTCGCACAAAAGCGCGTGGTCCCATGGTGTTTATACTTGCGTACTATTGTTTGTACAGATGAACATGGTACCTTCAGGTGTTTGGAAATTGCTCTCAAGCATGAACCAGACTTGTGGAGGTCTACAATTGTTTTTCTGAGGTCTTGGCTAATTTCTTTTGATTTTCCCATGATGTCAAGCAAAGACGCACTGAGTTTGAAGGTAGGCCGTGAAATACATCCACAGGTACACCTCCAATTGACTCATTTAGCCTATCAGAAGCTTCTAAAGCCATGACGTAATTTTCCAAGCTGTTTATAGCACACTCAACTTAGTGTATGTAAACTTCTGACCCACTGAAATTGTGATACAGTGAATAAGAAGTGAAATAACCTGTAAAAAATATTTTTGAAAAATGACTTGTGTCATGCACAAAGTAGATGTCCTCAACGGCTTGCCAAAACTATAGTTTGTTAACAAGAAATTTGTGGAGTGGTTGGAAAACTAGTTTCAATGACTCCAACCTAAGTGTATGTAAGCTTCCGACTTCAACTGTTTATAGGGCAGCAGCCTATAAGTTGCAGGGTTGCAAAACCAGGTGGAAGCTGGCTAGTGATGGCTATTTGACAGTCTGATGGCTTTGAGACAGAAGCTGTTTTTCAGTCTCTTGTCCCAGCTTTGATGCACCTGTACTGACCTCGCCTTCTGGATGATAGCAGGGTGAACAGGCTGTGGCGGTTGATGTCCTTGCTGATCTTTTGGCCTTCCAGTGGGTGCTGTAGGTGTCCTGGAGTGCAGGTTGTCTGCCCCCGGTGATGCGTTGGGCAGACCGCACCACCCTCTGGAGAGCCCTGCGGTTGCGGGTGGTTTAGTTGCCGTACCAGGCAATGATACAGCCCGACAGAATGCTCTCAATTGTGCATCTGTAAAAGTTTGTGAGGGTTTTAGGGGCCAAGCCAAATTTCTTCAGCCTCCTGAGGTTGAAGAGGTGCTGTTGCACCTTCCTCACCACACTGTCGGTGTGGGTGGACAATTTCAAATGGTCAGTGATGTGTACGCCGAGGAACTTGGAGCTTTCCACCTTCTCCAATGCGGTCCCTTCGATGTGGATAGCAGGCGAGCTCCCTCTGCTGTTTCCGATCAGGTTCTTTGTTTTGTTAACGTTGAGGTTATTTTCCTGGCACCACTCTCCCAGGGCCTCACCTCCTCCCTGTAGGCTGTCTCATCATTGTTGGTAATCAAGCCCACTACTGTTGTGTCGTCTGCTAACTTGATGATTGAGATGGAGGCGTGCATGGCCACACGGTCATTGTTGAACAGGGAGTACAGGAGGGGGATGAGCACACACCCTTGTGGGGTCCCTGTGTTGAAGATCAGCAGAGTGGAGGTGATGTTTCCTACCTTCACCACCTGGGGGCAGCCTATCAGGAAGTCCAGGACCCAGTTGTACAGGACAGGGTTCAGACTCAGGGCCTCCAGCTTAATGATGAACTTAGAGGGTACTATGGTGTTGAATGCTGAGCTATTGTCAATGAATAATGGGATAGAACAGTGTGCAGTGTGATGGCGATTGCATTGTCTGTGGATCTATTGGGTCAGTAAGCAAATTGAAGTGGGTCTAGGGTGTCGGGTAAGGTGGAGATGATATGATCCTTAACTAGCCTCTCAAAACACTTCATGACAACAGAAGTGAGTGCTACGGGGTGACAGTCAATTATGTTTAGCTCAGGAACAATGGTGATCATCTTGAAGTGTGTGGGGACAGCAGATAGGGAAGAGATCGAATATGTCCTTAAACATTCCAGCCAGCTGGTCTGCGCATGCTCTGAGGACGTGGCTAGGGATGCCGTCTGGGCCGGCAGCCTTGCGAAGGTTAACACGTTTAAATGTCTTACTCTCGTCAGCCATGGAGAAGGAAAGCCCACAGTCCTTGGTAGCGGGCTACGTCGGACAGTTCCGATTGAAACAGGTGATCAACCAACACACTGACAGTGGTGAATGTTCTAGATCAACCAACACACTGACAGTGGTGAATGTTCTAGATCAACCAGCACACTGACAGTGATGAATGTTCCAGATCAACCAACACACTGACAGTGGTGAATGTTCCAGATCAACCAACACACTGACAGTGGTGAATGTTCTAGATCAACCAGCACACTGACAGTGGTGAATGTTCTAGATCAACCCACACACTGACAGTGGTGAATGTTCTAGATCAACCAGCACACTGACAGTGGTGAATGTTCTAGATCAACCAGCACACTGACAGTGGTGAATGTTCTAGATCAACCAACACACTGACAGTGGTGAATGTTCTAGATCAACCAGCACACTGACAGTGATGAATGTTCCAGATCAACCAACACACTGACAGTGGTGAATGTTCCAGATCAACCAACACACTGACAGTGGTGAATGTTCTAGATCAACCAGCACACTGACAGTGGTGAATGTTCTAGATCAACCCACACACTGACAGTGGTGAATGTTCTAGATCAACCAACACACTGACAGTGGTGAATGTTCTAGATCAACCCACACACTGACAGTGGTGAATGTTCTAGATCAACCCACACACTGACAGTGGTGAATGTTCTAGATCAACCCACACACTGACAGTGGTGGATGTTCTAGACATGCATGAGACTCACTCAATCACCCCAGCGCTTGGAGCTAGGCTAATAAACAAGAGTTTGAGTCCGTTAATAAATATCTGTAGAATGTTCTGCTGTGAAATAGAGCGCACACACACACACACACACAGTGTGAATGATTAAAAAGGAGAGTAACAGGTGAAAGACAGAAAAAGCTCATCCCTAAGTGGGAAACTGATCTGTACATCAACTGTTCTGTGTGGTGTGTTAGAAGCTTAATTGACACAGGAGAGAAAAGCCTAAATAAAGAAACGTCATGACACAATTCATATGGCTAGGGTAAAACATTTATAAATTAATAAAAACTGTCCCTTTATTTTCTGTGTTTCTTCCAGATTTTTCCCCACAAAGTTTGTTGCTTTTGTTTCATGTTTTTCTTCTTCTTCTTCTTCTCTCTTAAATGATATAAAAATATTTCAGACATTCATTTCGCATTGTGTTTCATTCAGTCCTCTTGATTAATTCATATGGCCCCTGTATTTCTAAAGAGCCATTGGTTTATACATTATTTACAGGTTAACTCAGTCCGTCTCCCGTTTCAGCCTTGGCGGTAGGACACCACAACATATTTGCATAGATTCCAGGAGAGATCTATCTGGGCAAGTCTATCATTTCACAATACAGGAACAAACAAAAAAAGTGAGAGAGAACAGCTGACAGACAATTTCCAGAAATCTACATTTAAATCAAAAAATGGTTTGAAACTTAAATCTTTTAAAAATGACACACACACACACACACACACAATACTGATGAGAACCATAAATCCATCCTCGTCAGCTCATTGACTAGATAATCACAGTGAGTTGTTCAGCTCTCTTGTGGTATCTTGTCATTTGGAACAGTAACTACATTCTCTCCAAACATAGTTTGAATTATGATAAGCAGTAAATATAAAAGGAAGTCAGGAAGTGACATCAGAGGATCTTTTTCAAACCTCGACTGCATGGCATTATGTGGAGTGGCTGACTGGCAGTTTCAGAGAGATGGCTGTATGAGGGAGAGAGGTGCAATGACTGAGGAAGACTACTACTGCCACACACACACACACACACACACAAAATACCAAACCTGGAAAGAGCTGAACAGGCTCACAAATCACCAATCAACACAATTGAAATAGTTGCTTGAATTTCTTAACAATTGACGATAAAAAAAGGAAAATGCTAACATGGTGACAACACCTGATCCAGCTACTGGCTGTAGCCACCCTGAAACCCAGATGTATTTACCTCAACTGAGTTAGTTTAGGGTTTGTTGGATGCATAACGTTCTTGTGGATGGGGAGAGAACTTCAGGAGAACAGTGAACTGTCTAATAAAGAACGGTGCAACTAAACTCACACAACCTTTTAACAAGCAATTCTTTCACAAGAAAAATATTCATACAAGTTATTAAAAAAAAAACGGACTTCGAGTGACTGATTTGACGTCTGATCAAAATGAAATAGATAACGGTTAATAAGAGATCATCATTTGGTCATTGCCAGGGTACAGTTTGTGACCTCGGGGGGGGGGTCACCAGCTGTAAAATCATTTTTTTTTTCTTGCACAACCTATTGAGACATAATAAAACCGAATGAAAAGGGACACATTGGAGGTGAAGGAAACAGACAGAATGAGAAGGTTTGGATGGACAGCTGGAGGGACGCATGGTGTTTTGGAGAACACTGCAGTAGTTTACTCCCTCCCTCTTCAACACAGAAACAGCTTCATTCTCTATTCTCAGTCTAGCGCAAGATTTACCCAGAACCTACTAGTGGAACTAGCGACTTCTCATACAGATTTTATTGTTCATGTTTTTATTGAATTACTGTATTTTTTTTTTCTCCCCCTCTTCAAACATCTGGATGTAGCTGTTCGAGAGACTTGGGGAATATCGTCAATTCTGGGGATTCAATTGTTGAGTGTTATACAAGCCTAGAATAAGAGTAACAGCACAGGATATAAAGGGAACTATTGTAGCCATGGCTTTCATCAAACGTCAAAGTCAAGAGTCGTACCTGTCGACCAGAGTTTCATCCATTTTAAATTCTGACAGATGTTCTGGGGGGGAAAAAAAACTGGCAAAAAACAGTTGTTTCACTGACAGACCAGAGAGAATGTTGAGCCAAGATACTGACAATATAGAGGCAGGGTTAGAGATGGACTTTCACATACACACACACACACTTAAAAACAACCTCAAACCTTAGATTTAAAAAAAAATAATAAATACAAAACGGAAATGAAAGTAATTAAAGTGTCTTGGCAAAGCCTCAAACACCGTGTGGGCTAGCTTCTCAACACGACGCATACTAATCAATATTAGATGCACGGAAACACTGACATGGTTAAAGTTTCTACAGACTAGTTTCCCAGAGAGAAGAAAAAAAGGTGCCATCTTTACTTGGTACCTCAAGAGACAATAAGAATGACACCTTTTAGATATGTATATTACCTATGTAAGGTTAAGTATTAGTGTTTAAGACCGCATCATGCTTAGTTAGGCTAGGTCCAAGGTTATCATTAGCCTGGGTACCAGTCTCTTAGTTAGGCTAGTTCCAAGGTTATCATTAGCCTCGGTACCAGTCTCTTAGTTAGGCTAGTCCCAAGGTTATCATTAGCCTGGGTACCAGTCTCTTAGTTAACCTTGGAACTAGCCTTTCATTAGCCTGGGTACCAGTCTCTTAGTTAGGCTAGTTCCAAGGTTATCATTAGCCTGGGTACCAGTCTCTTAGTTAGGCTAGTTCCAAGGTTATCATTATCCTGAGTACCAGCCTCTAGAGAATCCACTCCCTATACACAAATCAAATCAACATATTAATTGTCACGTACATGTGTTTAGCAGATGTTATTGCGGGTGTAGCAAAATACTCCATGTCATGTATCAAATATGGTAATGGCAAGGAGTAGAATGTTAGCTAAGAGAGACTGGTACTCAGACTAGGTTATTATGACAGTTCTATGTTCCATTATAGAACAGTTGGGGTGACTGTTCTATGTTCTTTTGGATTCCATGTTCCTAGCCTAGGTGATAGATCTACAGTATCTTTTCCTTGAAGTATCTTTCCCCCAACATTTGCCCCCCCCCCCGAACAGGAAGAATGTCTTTCAGTATAGATAGCCAGCGTAAACTGATAATGGCCCTTTGGACTGGGACCCTATTCTCCCAGGGTTTAGAGAGCCCAAAACAAAACTGTGTAGCCTATTTCACACAACAACAGATTTGATGGACGGATCGTCAATTTGGTTAATTGCAAACAGGAAACTAAATGTGATAAATGTAGTTGCATTAAAACAAATGTCCAGCTTTTAGAGGAACCAATATCTCCAGAGGAAAACCAGCACGAGAGAAGAGAGGTTGAAAGCAACGAGCACAAGGTTTTCTCCCAGTCTCAGACTACCGATGAACCTTCCCATCCTCCGTCCCACACTGAACCATCAGAGAGGTGGACTCTACAAAGCAGGATCAATGATTTATAGCCAGCTAACTTTGATAAGCAACCAGAGGGGTAGACTCTACAAAGCATGATCAATGAGTTAGCCAGCTAACTTTGACAAGCAACCAGAGGGGTAGACTCTATAAAACAGGATCAATGAGTTAGCCAGGCCTAAAGCACTGCAGTGTTTTTTATACAACAGAACAGAAACACAGCCTTTCCTATGGCAACACCAGGTGCATGACCAAATAGACTGGCAACACCAGATGCATGACCAAATAGACTGGCAACACCAGATGCATGACCAAATAGACTGGCAACACCAGGTGCATGACCAAATAGACTGGCAACACCTTGTGAATGACCAAATAGACTGGCAACACCGGGTGCATGACCAAATAGACTGGCAACACCTTGTGCATGACCAAATAGACTGGCAACACCAGGTGCATGACCAAATAGAGTGGCAACACCAGGTGCATGACCAAATAGACTGGCAACACCTTGTGCATGACCAAATAGACTGGCAACACCAGGTGCATGACCAAATAGACTGGCAACACCAGGTGCATGACCAAATAGACTGGCAACACCAGGTGCATGACCAAATAGACTGGCAACACCAGGTGCATGACCAAATAGACTGGCAACACCAGGTGCATGACCAAATAGACTCGCAACACCAGGTGCATGACCAAATAGACTGGCAACACCGGGTGCATGACTAAATAGACTGGCAACACCGGGTGCATGACCAAATAGACTGGCAACACCAGGTGCATGACCAAATAGACTGGCAACACCAGGTGCATGACCAAATAGACTGGCAACACCGGGTGCATGACCAAATAGACTGGCAACACCGGGTGCATGACCAAATAGACTGGCAACACCGGGTGCATGACCAAATAGACTGGCAACACCAGGTGCATGACCAAATAGACTGGCAACACCGGGTGCCTGACCAAATAGACTGGCAACACCAGGTGCATGACCAAATAGACTGGCAACACCGGGTGCATGACCAAATAGACTGGCAACACCGGGTGCATAACCATAGAATGCACGGCGCACACGCATATTTTGCCACCACATGGCATTGATAGGTCGAAAAATGTTTCATTGATATAAAAAATATATATAAATTAAATCTAAAATGATGATAAAACATGGAGAGAGGTTGTAAATACAAATATCAAAATCCACTTTTGTTTTCCAGTACACGGTACCGGGGGGGGGGGGGGGGGGTCCTTTCTCGTCACCTCCCCTTTTCCAGACCTCCTCCTCTCCCCCTCCCTGTTAAATCTCACAAGCTGAGGTGATGAGTTTAAAAACAAAAGGTTTGTCTTCTTCAGATGCTCTGAGCCCATTGGTCAGATCCCTTCCTGTTGTGTCCTCTACAGTTGAGACGATCAACGCTGAGTATCTAGAGTTTGCTTAACCAGTTTCAGCGCTCTGAAAAATTACGTACCGAACAGGAACAGGGGAAATTTAAGGTTGTGGGTCTTTTTTGTTGTTGTTGTAGTCAGATTTTCAAAAAGACGGAAGATTTAACACGTCTGATGAGCATCATTCACTAGAGGGGAGAGTGGAAAGAGCTGACTCAGCACCATGTACACATGTGGTGCAGCGCTACACTACCACCCTGCTATGGTATGTACACTACAGACCACTCTCCAAGATCTACAGATCTATTCACATTTAGTGTGTGTGTGTGTATATATATATATATTGCATTTCCATTCTTGATTTCACATTGTCCCCCTCCCCCTCGTCTCTTCACTGTAGCTCTCAGCCCCATCAGTGCTCCACTTTGCCCCCTGCAGGTGGAAGGGAGTAAAGGATCTGTCCATATATGGTCACAGTGTCCTAGAGAAGGAGTGCTGATCTAGGATCTGTCCATATATGGTCACAGTGTCCTAGAGAAGGAGTGCTGATCTAGGATCTGTCCATATATAGTCACAGTGTCCTAGAGAAGGAGTGCTGATCTAGGATCTGTCCATATATGGTCACAGTGTCCTAGAGAAGGAGTGCCGATCTAGGATCTGTCCATATAAGGTCACAGTGTCCTAGAGAAGGATTGCTGATCTAGGATCTGTCCATATAAGGTCACAGTGTCCTAGAGAAGGAGTGCCGATCTAGGATCTGTCCATATATGGTCACAGTGTCCTAGAGAAGGAGTGCTGATCTAGGATCTGTCCATATATGGTCACAGTGTCCTAGAGAAGGAGTGCTGATCTAGAATCTGTCCATATATGGTCACAGTGTCCTAGAGAAGGAGTGCCGATCTAGGATCTGTCCATATATGGTCACAGTGTCCTAGAGAAGGATTGCTGATCTAGGATCTGTCCATATAAGGTCACAGTGTCCTAGAGAAGGAGTGCCGATCTAGGATCTGTCCATATATGGTCACAGTGTCCTAGAGAAGGATTGCTGATCTAGGATCTGTCCATATAAGGTCACAGTGTCCTAGAGAAGGAGTGTCGATCTAGGATCTGTCCATATATGGTCACAGTGTCCTAGAGAAGGAGTGCCGATCTAGGATGTGTCCATATATGGTCACAGTGTCCTAGAGAAGGAGTGCCGATCTAGAATCTGTCCATATATGGTCACAGTGTCCTAGAGAAGGAGTGCCGATCTAGGATCTGTTCATACAATCTTATTCGTTATGATGTAAAATTCTAAACTGATGCCAGTTCCCCGTCAGTCTACCTGTCCTATCCTAAATACTGTCTCACGTGTCAGTCTACCTGTCCTATCCTAACCACTGTCTCACGTGTCAGTCTACCTGTCCTATCCTAACCACTGTCTCGAGTGTCAGTCTACCTGTCCTATCCTAACCACTGTCTCGAGTGTCAGTCTACCTGTCCTATCCTAACCACTGTCTCTTGTGTCAGTCTACCTGTCCTATCCTAACCACTGTCTCTTGTGTCAGTCTACCTGTCCTATCCTAACCACTGTCTCATGTGTCAGTCTACCTGTCCTATCCTAACCACTGTCTCATGTGTCAGTCTACCTGTCCTATCCTAACCACTGTCTCACATGTCAGTCTACCTGTCCTATCCTAACCACTGTCTCGCGTGTCAGTCTACCTGTCCTATCCTAACCACGGTCTCTTGTGTCAGTCTACCTGTTCTATCCTAACCACTGTCTCTTGTGTCAGTATACCTGTCCTATCCTGTCTGTCTCTGTCTGTCTGTCTGTGTCAGTCTACCTGCGCTATCCAAACCACTGTCTGTCTGTCTGTGTCAGTCTACCTGCCCTATCCCGTCTGTCTTTTAGACACTTTGTGGATACAGGCCCAGACGTCACGTACACTAGATTTAACAACGGTGGAAAGGAACTCCCTCCAGACAACGCTGACAACCAATCCAATGCTTCTCAATCTTCTGGGAGGAGGGTTGAAATCGGGTTGCAACCTTCAGTGTCACGTCTCTGGAGGAAGGGCGTGGAGACAGACAGCATCACTCCTCGGTGTCGTGTCTCTGGAGGAAGGGCATGGAGACAGACAGCATCACTCCTCGGTGTCGTGTCTCTGGAGGAAGGGCATGGAGACAGACAGCATCACTCCTCGGTGTCGTGTCTCTGGAGGAAGGGCATGGAGACACAGCATCACTCCTCGGTGTCGTGGCTCTGGAGGAAGGGTGTGGAGACAGACAGCATCACTCCTCAGTGTCGTGGCTCTGGAGGAAGGGCATGGAGACAGCGTGCTCCTGGGCCAGAGCGGCCAGCTCCTTGAGGAACTCGGAGAAGATGACGGCGCAGTAGACGGCGTTCTTCACCCTCAGAGCCTCTGCCTGCTTCTCCAGCCCCGACGCCCCTGACCCGCCCCGGAACAGGGCACTGTGCAGCGATTGGCCGCCGTCTCGTACGTGGGCCAGGGCGAGCTGGGCGGCGTGGCGTGCCCGCGTGGGGCTGTTGGTGTGGCGAAGGATCAGGTCGCCTAGTGAGGGTTTCCGGCTCTTCACTGGAAGAGAGATAGACACAGCATGTGATTAGGATAGGACAGGTAGACTGACACCAGACAGACAGGACAGGTAGACTGACACAACAGACAGACAGGACAGGTAGACTGACACAACAGACAGACAGGACAGGTAGACTGACACAACAGAGAGACAGGACAGGTAGACTGACACAACAGAGACAGGACAGGTAGACTGACACAACAGAGACAGGACAGGTAGACTGACAGGACAGGTAGACTGACACAACAGACAGACAGGACAGGTAGAATGACAACAGACAGACAGGTAGACTGATAACAGACAGACAGGTAGACTGATAACAGACAGACAGGTAGACTGATAACAGACAGACAGGTAGACTGATAACAGACAGACAGGTAGACTGATAACAGACAGGACAGATAGACTGACACAACAGACAGACAGGACAGGTAGACTGACAACAGACAGACAGGACAGATAGACTGACACAACAGACAGACAGGACAGGTAGACTGACAACAGACAGACAGGACAGATAGACTGACACAACAGACAGACAGGACAGATAGACTGACACAACAGACAGACAGGACAGGTAGACTGACAACAGACAGACAGGTAGACTGATAACAGACAGACAGGTAAACTGATAACAGACAGACAGGTAGACTGATAACAGACAGGACAGATAGACTGACACAACAGACAGACAGGACAGGTAGACTGACAACAGACAGACAGGACAGATAGACTGACAACAGACAGACAGGACAGGTAGACTGACAACAGACAGACAGGACAGGTAGACTGACAACAGACAGACAGGACAGGTAGACTGACAACAGACAGACAGGACAGGTAGACTGACAACATACAGGATAGGACAGGTACCCTGACAACAGACACATGATAGGACAGGGCAACTGACAGACAGGATAGAACAGGTATACTGACACACACACAGACTAGAGGTCAACCAATTAAATCGGAATGATCGATTAATTAAGGCCGATTTCAAGGTTTCAACAATCTTTTGGACACTGTTTTTTTTTTTTTTTACTTTTATTTAACTAGGCAAGTCAGTTAAGAACACATTGTTATTTTCAATGACGGCCTAGGAACAGTGGGTTAACTGCCTTGTTCAGGGGCAGAACAACAGATTTTCACCTTGTCAGCTCAGGGATTTGTTTTTGCAACCTTCCGGTTACTAGTCCAACGCTCTAACCACCTGCCTTACATTGCACTCCACGAGGAGCCTGCATGGCAGGCTGACTACCTGTTACGCGACGGCAGCAAGAAGCCAAGGTAAGTTGCTAGCTAGCATTAAACTTATCTTAACATAATCACTAGTTAACTACACATGGTTGATGATATTACTAGTTTATCTAGCGTGTCCTGCGTTGCATATAATCAATGCGGTGCCTGTTAATTACTCATCGAATCACAGCCTACTTCGCCAAACGGGTGATGACTTAGCACTGTAGTTGCACCAAACCTAACCATAAACATCAATGCCTTTCTTTAAAATCAATACACAAGTATATATTTTTAAACTTGCATATTTAGTTAATATTGCCTGCTAACATGAATGTTTTATAATTAGGGAAATTGTGTCACTTCTCTTGCGTTCCGTGCAAGCAGTCAGGGTATATGCAGCAGTTTGGGCCACCTGGCTCGTTGTGAACTGTGTGAAGTCAATTTATTCCTAACTAAGACAAACAAAGTAATTAATTCACCAGAATTGTACATAATTATGACATAACATTGAAGGTTGTACAATGTAACAGCAGTATATAGACTTAGGGATGCCACCCGTTAGATAAAATACGGAATGGTTCCGTATTTCACTGAAAGAATAAACGCTTTGTTTTCGAGATGATAGTTTCCAGATTCGACCATATTAATGACCTAAGGTTCCTTTTTCTGTGTGTTATGTTATAATTAAGTCTATGATTTGATAGAGCAGTCTGACTGAACGGTGGTAGGCACCAGCAGGCTCGTAAGCATTATTTCAAACAGCGCTTTCGTGCATTTGTCAGCAGCTCTTAGCTGTGCTTCAAGCATTGCACTGTTTATGACTTCAAGCCTATCAACTCCCGAAATTAGGCTGGTGTAACCGATGTGAAATGGCTAGCTAGTTAGCGGGGTGCGCAATAGTAGCGTTTCAAATCGGTGACGTCACTCGCTCTGAGACTTGGAGTAGTTGTTCCCCTTGCTCTGCAAGGCCTGCGGCTTTTGTGGAGCGATAGGTAACGATGATTCGAGGATAGCTGTTGTCGATGTGTTCCTGGTTCGAGCCCAGGGAGGAGTGAGGAGAGGGACGGAAGCTATACTGTTACACTGGCAATACTAAAGTGCTTATAAGAACATCCAATAGTCAAAGGTTAATGAAATACAAATGGTATAGAGAGAAATAGTCCTATAATTCCTATAATAACTCCAACCTAAAACTTCTTACCTGGGAATATTGAAGACTCATGTTAAAAGGAACCACCAGCTTTCATATGTTCTCATGTTCTGAGCAAGGAACTGAAACGATAGCTTTCTTACATGGCACATATTGCACTTTTACTTTCTTCTTCAACACTTTGTTTTTGCATTATTTAAACCAAATTGAACATGTTTCATTATTTATTTGAGGCTAAATTGATTTTATTGATGTATTATATTAGGTTAAAATAAGTGTTCATTCAGTATTGTCATTATTACAAATAAATAAAATAAAACAAATCGTCCAATTAATCGGTATCGGATTTTTTTAGTCCTCCAATAAATCAGTATTGGCATTGAACAATCATAATCAACCTCTAATACAGACATACAGGATAGGACAGGTAGACTTACACGACAGGCAGTGGTTAGATAGGACAGGTGGACTGACCCAACAGACAGACAGGATAGCACAGGGAGACTGACCCAACAGACAGACAGGATAGCACAGGGAGACTGACAATACAGAAAGGGTAGGACAGGGAGACTGACAACAGAAGAGAAGTAAATAACCCAAAACATGTCAGACATCAACTTTTTTTTTTTTTACTATTTATATATATATTTTTTCACTTTTACCCCTTTTCCTTCCTAATTTCGTGATATCCAAATGGTAGTTCCAGTCTTGTTCCATCGCTGCAACTCCCGTACGGATTAGGGAGAGGTCGAAGGTCGAGAGCCAAGCGTCTTCCAAAACACGACTCCGCCAAGCCGCATTGCTTCTTGACACACTGCTCGCTTAACCTGGAAGCCAGCCGCACCAAAGTGTCGGAGGAAACACTGTCCAGCTGGCGACCGTGTCAGCGTGCACTGCGCCCGGTCCGCCACAAGGAGTTGCTAGAGCGCGTTGGGACAAGGACATCCCTGCCGGCCAAACCCTCCCCTAACCCGGACGACGCTGGGCCAAACCCTCCCCTAACCCGGACGGCGCTGGGCCAAACCCTCCCCTAACCCGGACGGCGCTGGGCCAAACCCTCCCCTAACCCGGACGGCGCTGGGCCAAACCCTCCCCTAACCCGGACGGCGCTCGGCCAAACCCTCCCCTAACCCGGACTGCGCTGGGTCAAACCCTCCCCTAACCTGGACGACGCTGGGCCAATGTGTCCGTGGCCCTCTCACTCACCCAGAGAATCAGAGCGTCGCAGTGTGGGCATCCCCATGGGTGAGTCCGCCCAGTCCACCTTGCCCCTGGCAGCCAGGTAGCGCTGGGCTTTCTTCAGCATGGCAGGGAAGTCCTCATGGGACGCTGCAAACGTCTCGATGCGGCTCTTCACTGAGCCCAGGACCTGAGGGAGTGAGAGAGAGAGGAGGCAGGGGAGAGAGAGAAGAGAGAGGAGGCCGGGGAGAGAGAGGAGGAGGCAGGGAAGAGAGAGATGAGCGAGAGGAGGTAGGGGAGAGAGAGGAGGAGGCAGGGGATAGAGAGAGGAGAGAGAGGAGGTAGGGGAGAGAGAGAGAGAAGAGAGAGGAGGTAGGGGAGAGAGAGAGAAGAGAGAGGAGGCCGGGGAGAGAGAGGAGGAGGCAGGGGAGAGAAGAGAGGAGAGAGAGGAGATAGGCGAGAGAGAGAGAAGAGAGGAGGCAGGAGAGAGTGAGAAGAGAGAGGAGGCAGGGGAGAGAGAGGAGGCAGGGGAGAGAAGAGAGAGGAGGCAGGAGAGAGTGAGAAGAGAGAGGAGGCAGGGGAGAGAGAGGAGGCAGGAGAGAGAGAAGAGGCAGGAGAGAGAAGAGGCAGGGGAGAGAGAGGAGGCAGGGGAGAGAAGAGAGAAGAGAGAGGAGGCAGGAGAGAGTGAGAAGAGAGAGGAGGCAGGGGAGAGAGAGGAGGCAGGAGAGAGAGAAGAGGCAGGAGAGAGAAGAGGCAGGAGAGAGGAGGCAGGGGAGAGAGAAGAGAGAGGAGGCAGGGGAGAGAGAAGAGAGAGGAGGCAGGGGAGAGAGAAGAGAGAGGAGGCAGGGGAGAGAGAAGAGAGAGGAGCAGGAGAGAGAGAGGAGGCAAGGGAGAGAGAAGAGAGAGGAGGCAGGGGAGAGAGAAGAGAGAGGCAGGGGAGAGAGAAGAGAGAGGAGGCAGGGGAGAGAGAAGAGAGAGGAGGCAGGGGAGAGAGAAGAGAGATGAGGCAGGGGAGAGAGAGGAGGCAGGGGAGAGAGAGGAGGCAGGGGAGGGAAGCAAGGTTAGGGAACATAGTGATCCTTCCTATCAGTATGACATGCTGACCAGTCCCTCGTTCACGTGCACCATCACGCGCATGTTGATTTTGTCCCCCCCACACCAGACGTGATCAGGACACGCAGGTTGAAATATCAAAACGAACTCTGAACCAACTAAATTAATTTGGGGACAGGTCAAAAAGCATTGAACATTCATGTCCATTTCTCTAACTTGCTGTTGCCAGCTCATTTTGTCCTGGGATATAAACATTGGGTTGATATTTGAGCTGAAATGCACAAGGTCCTCTACTCTGACAATGAATCCACAGATAAAAGGGTAAACTGAGTTAGTTTCTAGTAATCTCTCCTCCTTCAGGCTTCTTCTTCTTCTTCGGACTTTATATGGCGGTTTTCAACCAACTTTAAGGTGCATTACCACCACCAACTGGACTGGAGTGTGAACCTCAGTTCATCTTTCAAATCACCCACGTGGGTATATGCTCCTAAAAACCAATGAGATGGGAGAGGCGGGACTTAGAATCCAGTTCTATTTCAGCACCTGGCTATGGAGATGCTCGTTGACGAGCTCGAGCAGTGTGGGTGCAATGTTCGAATAACAATGATTGTACATTTATTTTTCAACGCTCGCGCACTTGACGCTAGCGGTGTGGTCAGCATATGAGAGACTTGACGCTAGCGGGGTGGTCAGCATATGAGAGACTTGACGCTAGCGGGGTGGTCAGCATATGAGAGACTTGACGCTAGCGGGGTGGTCAGCATATGAGAGACTTGACGCTAGCGGTGTGGTCAGCATATGAGAGACTTGACGCTAGCGGTGTGGTCAGCATATGAGAGACTTGACGCTAGCGGTGTGGTCAGCATATGAGAGACTTGACGCTAGCGGTGTGGTCAGCATATGAGAGATTTGACGCTAGCGGTGTGGTCAGCATATGAGAGATTTGACGCTAGCGGTGTGGTCAGCATATGAGAAACTTGACGCTGGGTTCGAGTTAGGGAACATAGTGATGCCTTCCTACCACCTGTATAAGAGACTTGGCACTGGGTTCGAGTTAGGGAACATAGTGATGCCTTCCTACCACCTGTATAAGAGACTTGACACTGGGTTCGAGTTAGGGAACATAGTGATGTCTTCCTACCACCTGTATAAGAGACTTGACACTGGGTTCGAGTTAGGGAACATAGTGATGTCTTCCTACCACCTGTATAAGAGACTTGACACTGGGTTCGAGTTAGGGAACATAGTGATGTCTTCCTACCACCTGTATAAGAGACTTGACACTGGGTTCGAGTTAGGGAACATAGTGATGTCTTCCTACCTGTATGAGAGACTTGACGCTGGGCTGGAACACCATGTTGGTGTTGAGGAGGAAAGATCGGAGCAGGGGTTGAGGGTAGCAGGCAAGTTGGCCCAGAATACCCGTCAACAGGATGTTTACATACAGAGAGTTCTGGAGCATGTTTTCCAGCTTGGCAAACAGAACCACCATGAACGGACCTGCAGGGGAGGCGCGAGAGAGAGCGATAGAGAGGGGGAGCCAGAGAGAGAGGGAGAGATATTTTGTTTATTTGAAACGGGGGACAAAATGTACAACAAAACACACATCTCAGAAGTGAGAAGTGATGCGTTGCAGCAGATTTAGCCAACAGTTAATTTCCCTGGGGGAGAAACAGAGAGCGAGGAAGATAGAGGGAAGGAGACAGAGGGGCGCGAGGAAAAGGGGGAAAGGGAGAGGAGAGCGAGGGAGAGGGGGAAAGAGAGAGGAGAGCGAGGGAGAAAGAGAGAGGGGAGCGAGGGAGAGGGGGAAAGAGAGGAGAGCGAGGGGGAAAGAGAGAGGAGAGCGAGGGGGAAAGAGAGAGGAGAGCGAGGGGGAAAGAGAGAGGAGAGCGAGGGGGAAAGAGAGAGGAGAGCGAGGGAGAGGGGGAAAGAGAGAGGAGTGCGAGGGAGAGGGGGAAAGAGAGAGGAGAGCGAGGGAGAGGGGGAAAGAGAGGAGAGAGAGGAGCGAGGAAGAGAGAATGGAGGGAGGGAAGGTGTACATGCACACTAATGGAAGTCAAGATCCAACAAGAAAAAAAAAAAACAGGCAACAAAACAAGACTAAATATCAAAAGGAAGCAACAGTCTACATTAATTTCCTGTGCAACGCCATCCAACATCAAAAGAGGAAGTCAACCAAAAGAAAACATCAAACCAACATCAAAATAATTAAATAAATGGAGCCGCATCCAACCCTCAAGCACCAATTTAAAATATGAGAACTAACATCTTAACACACATAAGCAAGTAAACAGCAGATAAACAGTAAACAACATCATCTAATAGACACAAAAACCCTACTGCTCCCTGGTGGTCTTTCTCACCTGTGTAGGGCTGAGTGGATGGCTGTCCTAGAGGCCTGAACACCCCCACAACTCCAGCCACTACCCCGCTCCCCATCAGGTCAGCGTCCAGGGGAGAGGGGGGCGGTGGTTCCCCTGAGTGGGGGTCTCTGGTGGTCTCCTCCAGCTGTCTGAGCAGCCCCACCCCCTTGCTCCTCTCCCTTACCCTGTCCTCCAGCTCCCGGAGTTCCTGGGTGAAGGCCTCGATGCTGATGCCCTGGCCGTTAGAGTCCCCAGGCCCCTGCTGGCCCCCCTCCCCAGGCCCAGCCCCATCCAGGAGCTCAGAGATCAGTCGCTCCACTGCTTCTAACTGGTTAAAGAGCATTGCCTCTGGAGGTCCCGATCCAGGGCTGGATGCTGCAGCACGGAGGGTCAGCCTGTCGTTGGAGGAGTTGGCACGGGGTTCTGAGAGCAGTGAAGCAGATGGAGTCTGGGTGTGACTCGGTTTGTGTGGTGGAAGACCTCTGGAGCTTTCCGCAGCTCCACTCCCATTCCCTTCACCGTAGAAGCCCTGTAGGGACCCGCAGGACTGGGCAGGGGCAGGGCAGGCACTCACCTCCCCGTTCTGACTAGAGTCCCCCCCAGCAGGGGGCCGCTGCTCGCCCAACTCTCTCTTCACCTTCTTAACCTCCATCCCTCCATCCTGGCTGTCCCCCTGCTCCCCCAACAACGTCCCATTGATGATGGCCTGCTGAGCGCCCTTGGTGGGGGCGGAGTGGAGGTGGGGAACAGCGGAGGGGTCAGGGAGGGAGGCAGAATCAGGAGGGAGATGGAGAGGTTTGGGGAGGTGGACATCCTCTCTCTGCAGGCTGCGTTTCTTGGTGCGGGGTGTGAGGCTGATACAGCTGTTCTTACCGATGGTGACGTCCCACTCTCCACTGTCCCTCTCTGTACTGCTCCACTCTGACCGCGCTGCTGCCACCACCGCTGCCCTCTGCTGGCCGGGGGAGGTACTACCACCCTGCTGGAAGGAGAAGTGCTCTGGGAACATGGCCAGGGAGGGGTTGGAGGTGGGGGGAGGGGGCGGTAGAGGGGCCGTGTTGGGTGAGGGGTCCTCTCCGTCGTAGGGGGCTGACCAGTTCCGGCAGGCCCAGGAGCACAGCTCTACCCCCCTACGTGCGTCCCTGAGGTACTCCAGGTACCCCGACTCCCAGTCCAGCCCCTCTGGGACGGGGTGCATGGGGCTATCTGGGGACAGGGGGGTGTTGGGGCCGGCACCGGGCGACGAGGGGACCGTCTCGGTGGGGGAGGGGGTGGAGGGCCCTCCTCCAGTGCTCTGCTGGCGCATGAAGAGGGCCAAGCGGGATGGAGTGCTGGGTTTGTGGTGTACTGGAGACTCCGAGCTGGGGCTGTTCAGGACTACAGACAGACAGACAGACAGACAGACAGAGGGAGGAACATTAGTCATGATTCTACTTTATGTGGATATATATTTACAACATTTATATATAAATCTAAGTAGTGAGTCAAACAAGAGAGTCGTTGTGTAACATAATGCAACTTACAAATAAAAATGTTTTTTTATTTTTTATTTTATTATAATTTTTATTTTATTTTTTAAATATGCCAATAGTTACCTTGTATTTTGTATTATTTCATAACATATTGAATTTGGCCTTTACCACTATAGCCCATAGAAACACATTAAATAACACATTCATAAATGGTACAATTGTGATTGGGATCCTTGTGATTTCTTTTTGGACTAAAGTTTTGAAGTGTCTGTCCTATAGGCAGGTAGCCTAGTGGTTAGAGCAGGTAGCCTAGTGGTTAGAGCGTTGGACTAGTAACCAGCAGGTAGCCTAGTGGTTAGAGCGTTGGACTAGTTAGTAACCAGCAGGTAGCCTAGTGGTTAGACTGTTGGACTAGTAACCAGCAGGTAGCCTAGTGGTTAGAGCGTTGTAACCAGCAGGTAGCCTAGTGGTTAGAGTGTTGGACTAGTAACCAGCAGGTAGCCTAGTGGTTAGAGCGTTGGGCCAGTAACCAGCAGGTAGCCTAGTGGTAAGAGCGTTGGACTAGTAACCAGCAGGTAGCCTAGTGGTTAGAGTGTTGGACTAGTAACCAGCAGGTAGCCTAGTGGTTAGAGCGTTGTAACCAGCAGGTAGCCTAGTGGTTAGAGTGTTGGACTAGTAACCAGCAGGTAGCCTAGTGGTTAGAGCATTGGGCCAGTAACCAGCAGGTAGCCTAGTGGTTAGAGTGTTGGACTAGTAACCAGCAGGTAGCCTAGTGGTTAGAGTGTTGGGCCAGTAACCAGCAGGTAGCCTAATGGTTAGAGCGTTGGACTAGTAACCAGCAGGTAGCCTAGTGGTTAGAGTGTTGGGCCAGTAACCAGCAGGTAGCCTAGTGGTTAGAGCGTTGGACTAGTAACCAGCAGGTAGCCTAGTGGTTAGAGCGTTGGACTAGTAACCAGCAGGTAGCCTAGTGGTTAGAGCGTTGGACTAGTAACCAGCAGGTAGCCTAGTGGTTAGAGCGTTGGACTAGTAACCAGCCGGTAGCCTAGTGGTTAGAGCGTTGTAACCAGCAGGTAGCCTAGTGGTTAGAGCGTTGGACTAGTAACCAGCAGGTAGCCTAGTGGTTAGAGCGTTGTAACCAGCAGGTAGCCTAGTGGTTAGAGCGTTGTAACCAGCAGGTAGCCTAGTGGTTAGAGTGTTGGGCCAGTAACCAGCAGGTAGCCTAGTGGTTAGAGCGTTGGACTAGTAACCAGCAGGTAGCCTAGTGGTTAGAGCGTTGGACTAGTAACCAGCAGGTAGCCTAGTGGTTAGAGCGTTGGACTAGTAACCAGCAGGTAGCCTAGTGGTTAGAGCGTTGGACTAGTAACCAGCAGGTAGCCTAGTGGTTAGAGCTTTGTAACCAGCAGGTAGCCTAGTGGTTAGAGCGTTGGACTAGTAACCAGCAGGTAGCCTAGTGGTTAGAGCGTTGGACTAGTAACCAGCAGGTAGCCTAGTGGTTAGAGCGTTGGACTAGTAACCAGCAGGTAGCCTAGTGGTTAGAGCGTTGGACTAGTAACCAGCAGGTAGCCTAGTGGTTAGAGCGTTGGATTAGTAACCAGCAGGTAGCCTAGTGGTTAGAGTGTTGGACTAGTAACCAGCAGGTAGCCTAGTGGTTAGAGCGTTGGACTAGTAACCAGCAGGTAGCCTAGTGGTTAGAGCGTTGGACTAGTAACCAGCAGGTAGTCTAGTGGTTAGAGCGTTGGACTAGTAACCAGCAGGTAGCCTAGTGGTTAGAGCGTTGGGCCAGTAACCAGCAGGTAGCCTAGTGGTTAGAGTGTTGGACTAGTAACCAGCAGGTAGCCTAGTGGTTAGAACGTTGTAACCAGCAGGTAGCCTAGTGGTTAGAGCGTTGTAACCAGCAGGTAGCCTAGTGGTTAGAGCGTTGGGCCAGTAACCAGCAGGTAGCCTAGTGGTTAGAGTGTTGGACTAGTAACCAGCAGGTAGCCTAGTGGTTAGAGCGTTGTAACCAGCAGGTAGCCTAGTGGTTAGAGCGTTGGGCCAGTAACTAGCAGGTAGCCTAGTGGTTAGAGCGTTGGACTAGTAACCAGCAGGTAGCCTAGTGGTTAGAGCGTTGTAACCAGCAGGTAGCCTAGTGGTTAGAGCGTTGGGCCAGTAACTAGCAGGTAGCCTAGTGGTTAGAGCGTTGGACTAGTAACCAGCAGGTAGCCTAGTGGTTAGAGCGTTGGACTAGTAACCAGCAGGTAGCCTAGTGGTTAGAGCGTTGGACTAGTAACCAGCAGGTAGCCTAGTGGTTAGAGCGTTGGACTAGTAACCAGCAGGTAGCCTAGTGGTTAGAGCGTTGGACTAGTAACCAGCAGGTAGCCTAGTGGTTAGAGCGTTGGACTAGTAACCAGCAGGTAGCCTAGTGGTTAGAGCGTTGGACTAGTAACCAGCAGGTAGCCTAGTGGTTAGAGCGTTGGGCCAGTAACCAGCAGGTAGCCTAGTGGTTAGAGCGTTGGACTAGTAACCAGCAGGTAGCCTAGTGGTTAGAGCGTTGGGCCAGTAACCAGCAGGTAGACTAGTGGTTAGAGCGTTGGACTAGTAACCAGCAGGTAGCCTAGTGGTTAGAGCGTTGGACTAGTAACCAGCAGGTAGCCTAGTGGTTAGAGCGTTGGACTAGTAACCAGCAGGTAGCCTAGTGGTTAGAGCGTTGGACTAGTAACCAGCAGGTAGCCTAGTGGTTAGAGCGTTGGACTAGTAACCAGCAGGTAGCCTAGTGGTTAGAGCGTTGTAACCAGCAGGTAGCCTAGTGGTTAGAGCGTTGGACCAGTAACCAGCAGGTAGCCTAGTGGTTAGAGTATTGGGCCAGTAACCAGCAGGTAGCCTAGTGGTTAGAGCGTTGGACTAGTAACCAGCAGGTAGCCTAGTGGTTAGAGCGTTGGACTAGTAACCAGCAGGTAGCCTAGTGGTTAGAGCGTTGGACTAGTAACCAGCAGGTAGCCTAGTGGTTAGAGCGTTGTAACCAGCAGGTAGCCTAGTGGTTAGAGCGTTGGTTCAGTAACTAGCAGGTAGCCTAGTGGTTAGAGCGTTGGACTAGTAACCAGCAGGTAGCCTAGTGGTTAGAGTGTTGGACTAGTAACCAGCAGGTAGCCTAGTGGTTAGAGCGTTGGGCCAGTAACCAGCAGGTAGCCTAGTGGTTAGAGCATTGGGCCAGTAACCAGCAGGTAGCCTAGTGGTTAGACTGTTGGACTAGTAACCAGCAGGTAGCCTAGTGGTTAGAGCGTTGGGCCAGTAACCAGCAGGTAGCCTAGTGGTTAGACTGTTGGACTAGTAACCAGCAGGTAGCCTAGTGGTTAGAGCGTTGGGCCAGTAACCAGCAGGTAGCCTAGTGGTTAGAGCGTTGGACTAGTAACCAGCAGGCAGCCTAGTGGTTAGAGTGTTGGACTAGTAACCAGCAGGTAGCCTAGTGGTTAGAGCATTGGGCCAGTAACCAGCAGGTAGCCTAGTGGTTAGAGCGTTTGGCCAGTAACTAGCAGGTAGCCTAGTGGTTAGAGCGTTGGGCCAGTAACTAGCAGGTAGCCTAGTGGTTAGAGTGTTGGACTAGTAACCAGCCGGTAGCCTAGTGGTTAGAGCGTTGTAACCAGCAGGTAGCCTAGTGGTTAGAGCGTTGTAACCAGCAGGTAGCCTAGTGGTTAGAGCGTTGGACTAGTAACCAGCAGGTAGCCTAGTGGTTAGAGTGTTGGGCCAGTAACCAGCAGGTAGCCTAGTGGTTAGAGCGTTGGACTAGTAACCAGCAGGTAGCCTAGTGGTTAGAGCGTTGGACTAGTAACCAGCAGGTAGCCTAGTGGTTAGAGCGTTGGACTAGTAACCAGCAGGTAGCCTAGTGGTTAGAGCGTTGGACTAGTAACCAGCCGGTAGCCTAGTGGTTAGAGCGTTGTAACCAGCAGGTAGCCTAGTGGTTAGAGCGTTGGACTAGTAACCAGCAGGTAGCCTAGTGGTTAGAGCGTTGTAACCAGCAGGTAGCCTAGTGGTTAGAGCGTTGTAACCAGCAGGTAGCCTAGTGGTTAGAGTGTTGGGCCAGTAACCAGCAGGTAGCCTAGTGGTTAGAGCGTTGGACTAGTAACCAGCAGGTAGCCTAGTGGTTAGAGCGTTGGACTAGTAACCAGCAGGTAGCCTAGTGGTTAGAGCGTTGGACTAGTAACCAGCAGGTAGCCTAGTGGTTAGAGCGTTGGACTAGTAACCAGCAGGTAGCCTAGTGGTTAGAGCGTTGTAACCAGCAGGTAGCCTAGTGGTTAGAGCGTTGGACTAGTAACCAGCAGGTAGCCTAGTGGTTAGAGCGTTGGACTAGTAACCAGCAGGTAGCCTAGTGGTTAGAGCGTTGGACTAGTAACCAGCAGGTAGCCTAGTGGTTAGAGCGTTGGACTAGTAACCAGCAGGTAGCCTAGTGGTTAGAGCGTTGGATTAGTAACCAGCAGGTAGCCTAGTGGTTAGAGTGTTGGACTAGTAACCAGCAGGTAGCCTAGTGGTTAGAGCGTTGGACTAGTAACCAGCAGGTAGCCTAGTGGTTAGAGCGTTGGACTAGTAACCAGCAGGTAGTCTAGTGGTTAGAGCGTTGGACTAGTAACCAGCAGGTAGCCTAGTGGTTAGAGCGTTGGGCCAGTAACCAGCAGGTAGCCTAGTGGTTAGAGTGTTGGAATAGTAACCAGCAGGTAGCCTAGTGGTTAGAACGTTGTAACCAGCAGGTAGCCTAGTGGTTAGAGCGTTGTAACCAGCAGGTAGCCTAGTGGTTAGAGCGTTGGGCCAGTAACCAGCAGGTAGCCTAGTGGTTAGAGTGTTGGACTAGTAACCAGCAGGTAGCCTAGTGGTTAGAGCGTTGTAACCAGCAGGTAGCCTAGTGGTTAGAGCGTTGGGCCAGTAACTAGCAGGTAGCCTAGTGGTTAGAGCGTTGGACTAGTAACCAGCAGGTAGCCTAGTGGTTAGAGCGTTGGACTAGTAACCAGCAGGTAGCCTAGTGGTTAGAGCGTTGGACTAGTAACCAGCAGGTAGCCTAGTGGTTAGAGCGTTGGACTAGTAACCAGCAGGTAGCCTAGTGGTTAGAGCGTTGGACTAGTAACCAGCAGGTAGCCTAGTGGTTAGAGCGTTGGACTAGTAACCAGCAGGTAGCCTAGTGGTTAGAGCGTTGGACTAGTAACCAGCAGGTAGCCTAGTGGTTAGAGCGTTGGGCCAGTAACCAGCAGGTAGCCTAGTGGTTAGAGCGTTGGACTAGTAACCAGCAGGTAGCCTAGTGGTTAGAGCGTTGGGCCAGTAACCAGCAGGTAGACTAGTGGTTAGAGCGTTGGACTAGTAACCAGCAGGTAGCCTAGTGGTTAGAGCGTTGGACTAGTAACCAGCAGGTAGCCTAGTGGTTAGAGCGTTGGACTAGTAACCAGCAGGTAGCCTAGTGGTTAGAGCGTTGGACTAGTAACCAGCAGGTAGCCTAGTGGTTAGAGCGTTGGACTAGTAACCAGCAGGTAGCCTAGTGGTTAGAGCGTTGTAACCAGCAGGTAGCCTAGTGGTTAGAGCGTTGGACCAGTAACCAGCAGGTAGCCTAGTGGTTAGAGTATTGGGCCAGTAACCAGCAGGTAGCCTAGTGGTTAGAGCGTTGGACTAGTAACCAGCAGGTAGCCTAGTGGTTAGAGCGTTGGACTAGTAACCAGCAGGTAGCCTAGTGGTTAGAGCGTTGGACTAGTAACCAGCAGGTAGCCTAGTGGTTAGAGCGTTGTAACCAGCAGGTAGCCTAGTGGTTAGAGCGTTGGTTCAGTAACTAGCAGGTAGCCTAGTGGTTAGAGCGTTGGACTAGTAACCAGCAGGTAGCCTAGTGGTTAGAGTGTTGGACTATTAACCAGCAGGTAGCCTAGTGGTTAGAGCGTTGGGCCAGTAACCAGCAGGTAGCCTAGTGGTTAGAGCATTGGGCCAGTAACCAGCAGGTAGCCTAGTGGTTAGACTGTTGGACTAGTAACCAGCAGGTAGCCTAGTGGTTAGAGCGTTGGGCCAGTAACCAGCAGGTAGCCTAGTGGTTAGACTGTTGGACTAGTAACCAGCAGGTAGCCTAGTGGTTAGAGCGTTGGGCCAGTAACCAGCAGGTAGCCTAGTGGTTAGAGCGTTGGACTAGTAACCAGCAGGCAGCCTAGTGGTTAGAGTGTTGGACTAGTAACCAGCAGGTAGCCTAGTGGTTAGAGCATTGGGCCAGTAACCAGCAGGTAGCCTAGTGGTTAGAGCGTTTGGCCAGTAACTAGCAGGTAGCCTAGTGGTTAGAGCGTTGGGCCAGTAACTAGCAGGTAGCCTAGTGGTTAGAGTGTTGGACTAGTAACCAGCCGGTAGCCTAGTGGTTAGAGCGTTGTAACCAGCAGGTAGCCTAGTGGTTAGAGCGTTGTAACCAGCAGGTAGCCTAGTGGTTAGAGCGTTGGGCCAGTAACCAGCAGGTAGCCTAGTGGTTAGACTGTTGGACTAGTAACCAGCAGGTAGCCTAGTGGTTAGAGCGTTGGGCCAGTAACTAGCAGGTAGCCTAGTGGTTAGAGCGTTGGGCCAGTAACCAGCAGGTAGCCTAGTGGTTAGACTGTTGGACTAGTAACCAGCAGGTAGCCTAGTGGTTAGAGCGTTGTAACCAGCAGGTAGCCTAGTGGTTAGAGCGTTGTAACCAGCAGGTAGCCTAGTGGTTAGACTGTTGGACTAGTAACCAGCAGGTAGCCTAGTGGTTAGAGCGTTGTAACCAGCAGGTAGCCTAGTGGTTAGAGCGTTGGACCAGTAACCAGCAGGTAGCCTAGTGGTTAGAGCGTTGGGCCAGTAACCAGCAGGTAGCCTAGTGGTTAGAGTGTTGGGCCAGTAACCAGCAGGTAGCCTAGTGGTTAGAGTGTTGGGCCAGTAACCAGCAGGTAGCCTAGTGGTTAGAGCTTTGGACCAGTAACCAGCAGGTAGCCTAGTGGTTAGAGCGTTGGGCCAGTAACCAGCAGGTAGCCTAGTGGTTAGAGTGTTGGGCCAGTAAACGAAATGTTGTTGGATCGAATCCCTGAACCGACAAGTTAAAAATCTGTCGTTCTACCCCTGGGAAAGGCAGTTCCCTTCAATGTTCCCTGGGCGCCATCGATGTCAATTATGTCCACCCCCCTCCCCCCCGGGTTAAATGTAGAACTGACTAGGTATCCCCCCTTTCACTATATCTAGGAAATATAAGATCAGCAAATACATATGTTTTTAACCCCTTATTTGCCACAAAACCACTTCCATTAATGTGTATGGGTTGCCGTCAGACGAGTCCCGTGACATGTTTGTGAGAGTCTCCCCTTTCCACAGTGGGGTCATATTAGTTTTAGACCCCAAACGGTTCAGACGCAACAGACAGAAGTTGGCACATCAGCGCTACAGACCTCAGACGAGTCCCGTGTGGCTAGCTCTCTTTCCTTCCTAGCTTCCTTTTCTTGGTCTTTCCTAGCTTCCTACAGGCCTCTCTCATCTTTTTAAGTGGGAGAACTTGCACAATTGGTGGCTAACTAAATACTGTTTTAGGCCCACTGTATATATTTTAAACATTGATAAAAAAATGTAACCAAAATATCTCCATAAAACTTCATAATGAAAACGTATAGTTAAAATTGAAGTTCAACTCTGTCCAAATCTTTAACACAGCACAATGGTTTAAAACACACACCGTTTCTTATGCTTGTCTTGTGTATTGAAAAAGGGTACATTGTAAGTTAATCTGGATAAGAGCATCTGCTCGAATGAGTGAAATGTTCAGTAGAAACCGTGGTTAGTCGCCTGTCAGTCAAGTTACCTTTCCCCCAAAGGGCAGGTTCTTCCTCCCGCTCAGCAGAGGGCACTGTGCTCAGACGGCAGCAGTCTGGGATCAGGGACAGGAACTTGTCAGCTGATTTACCATAGAGATCAGTGTCCCTGATGGCACGCCTCTGACTCAACATCACATGGGTACAGGGCAGCAGATACCTGTCATGAAAATAATAATAGATTTCATTTATATAGTGTTTTTTCATTACAAGTAGAATCTTAAAAGATGCAATAAGACAACAATACACTGTTACATTCTCAGTAGTAGCAGCAGCAGTAGTATAGTAAGTAACACAACACACACACACAGTTTCTACCTGAGAACGAGCTGCAACATGAGGTCTTCACAGTTGAGAGAGAGCAGAGTCCTAAACAGGCTCAAAGACACCATACACAGCTGTAGGAGAGAAATAGCAGAACATTAGACACAGCTGTAGGAGAGAAATAACAGAACATTAGACACATCTGTAGGACAGAAACAACAGAACATTAGACACATCTGTAGGACAGAAACAACAGAACATTAGACACAGCTGTAGGAGAGAAACAACAGAACATTAGACACAGCTGTAGGAGAGAAATAGCAGAACATTAGACACAGCTGTAGGAGAGAAACAGCAGAACATTAGACACAGCTGTAGGAGAGAAATAGCAGAACATTAGACACAGCTGTAGGAGAGAAACAGCAGAACATTAGACACAGCTGTAGGAGAGAAACAGCAGAACATTAGACACAGCTGTAGGAGAGAAACAGCAGAACATTAGACACAGCTGTAGGAGAGAAACAGCAGAACATTAGACACAGCTGTAGTAGGAGAGAAACAGCTGTAGGAGAGAAACAGCTGTAGGAGAGAAACAGCAGAACATTAGACACAGCTGTAGTAGGAGAGAAACAGCTGTAGGAGAGAAATAACAGAACATTATACACAGCTGTAGTAGGAGAGAAACAGCAGAACATTTGACACAGCTGTAGTAGGAGAGAAACAGCTGTAGGAGAGAAATAACAGAACATTAGACACAGCTGTATTCATTTTACTTACTACAACTGATATGGATGTGGTTGTCTCACCTAGCTACCTTTTGATGGCACTAACTGTAAGAGGCTTTAGATAAGATGGTCTGCTAAATGACTGAAAAATGTCAACTTCTCCCTATCACTCCCAGAGAACCCCCAGTACTGTACACTCACAAACACTACATAGTACTGACCCTCGAGTTGCTGCTGATGCGCGTTAGCAACGTGTCCAGGATGGTGTCGTTGTCGTGGCGATGCATGAGGATAAAACGCAGGAAGGTTTTAAGAAGAGACGTTTCCGTGATGCTGCGCAGGAACAGGTCCAGGTAGGTTGTACTGGCTATCATCTCATCTACAGATGACTGGGGGAGGGGGATGGGGGGGGGTTGATACATATTAAAATAAACTACTCTGATATTGGCAGCCAAAATTACATGTTTTAACGAGAAGAGTAATAAAATCAAGTTTTTGAGCGTCGTCTCCGGCTGACTACTATTTTTTTTAACTAGCTAATAAATTCAATCAATCAGCTCAGGCTAGCCAATCAGAGAGTTCCCCCCCCCCCCCACCTTGTGTAGGGCGGGCCCCATGACAGGGACCAGGAAGCCGTTGTGAACATAGTCGACCAGCTGTCTGCGGACCAGGGGGTGAGCCACCTGGATGACAGCGTTACAGAACTCCAGAGAGTTCATGAAGAGCACCAGAGAAGACACGCCCATCCAGTCCTCCCTGCGCAGAGCGTGCCAGTCATCCCCCCGTACCTCTATCTTCCTCGGCAGGGAGGAGTAGAGAGCACTGAGGCCCGTGGCCAGCACCTGGAGGGGGGGGGGGAGAGGTCAGTGGATGTTTAGGAATAAATTAAGAGGTGAAATGTTCATTTTGACAAGGCTGAACATGTGTCAAATATAAGGGAAAGCAGGCATGTGTGTCAGCAGCACATCACAAACACTCAGCGGGAAATACTAACAGTCCATGTATTAATGATGTATTTTCTGATCAAATAAAGGAGGGAGAAAGATGACATTTCTGGGAGATATACACATGCATTGGAAAACAGGTCTCAGGACAGTGTCTACAGGCAAATGTGTTTCTCGTTTAATCTGAAAAACGGTCTCTGGTTTAATAACACCACAGCCCCTTGGAGAACAGCTTAGCCAACACAGACAGTCCTGTGGACAGCATTTCTTTATAGCAACTGGCAGCAAAAAACGTTTTTGGAGCAAAAATATTACATTTGCCCCTCCAAGTTATAAAAAAATATATATATATTTTATATACACATACACACATGGAATGGGTGGCCAGTAATAAACTGTTCCTGAACATCTCTAAAACTAAGAGCATTGTATTTGGTACAAATCATTACCTAAGTTTGAGACCTCAGCTGAATCTGGTAATGAATGGTTTGGCTGTTGAACAAGTTGAGGAGACTAAATTACTTGTCGTTACCTTAGATTGTAAACTGTCATGGTCAAAACATATAGATTCAATGGTTGTAAAGATGGGGAGAGGTCTGGCCGTAATAAAGAGATGCTCAGCATTTTTTTTCGCTAGCTACCACTGCAGCAGGAGACTGGCCTGTCGCTGGCTACCACTGCAGCAGGAGACTGGCCTGTCGCTGGCTACCACTGCAGCAGGAGACTGGCCTGTCGCTGGCTACCACTGCAGCAGGAGACTGGCCTGTCGCTGGCTACCACTGCAGCAGGAGACTGGCCTGTCGCTGGCTACCACTGCAGCAGGAGACTGGCCTGTCGCTGGCTACCACTGCAGCAGGAGACTGGCCTGTCGCTGGCTACCACTGCAGCAGGAGACTGGCCTGTCGCTGGCTACCACTGCAGCAGGAGACTGGCCTGTCGCTAGCTACCACTGCAGCAGGAGACTGGCCTGTCGCTGGCTACCACTGCAGCAGGAGACTGGCCTGTCGCTGGCTACCACTGCAGCAGGAGACTGGCCTGTCGCTAGCTACCACTGCAGCAGGAGACTGGCCTGTCGCTGGCTACCACTGCAGCAGGAGACTGGCCTGTCGCTGGTTACCACTGCAGCAGGAGACTGGCCTGTCGCTGGCTACCACTGCAGCAGGAGACTGGCCTGTCGCTAGCTACCACTGCAGCAGGAGACTGGCCTGTCGCTGGCTACCACTGCAGCAGGAGACTGGAAGAGAAAACACAGAATGAAGAGATTCTGCATCGTATCCATTCAAGCTGAACACACCGGGTCAGAGGTCTCCAGTGTTGTCATTCAGTAACAGAGAGGAAACTTCTCCAGAGTCAGAGGTCTCCAGTGTTGTCTTTCAGTAACAGAGAGGAAACTTCTCCAGAGTCAGAGGTCTCCAGTGTTGTCTTTCAGTAACAGAGAGGAAACTTCTCCAGAGTCAGAGGTCTCCAGTGTTGTCATTCAGTAACAGAGAGGAAACTTCTCCAGAGTCAGAGGTCTCCAGTGTTGTCTTTCAGTAACAGAGAGGAAACTTCTCCAGAGTCAGAGGTCTCCAGTGTTGTCATTCAGTAACAGAGAGGAAACTTCTCCAGAGTCAGAGGTCTCCAGTGTTGTCATTCAGTAACAGAGAGGAAACTTCTCCAGAGTCAGAGGTCTCCAGTGTTGTCATTCAGTAACAGAGAGGAAACTTCTCCAGAGTCAGAGGTCTCCGGTGTTGTCATTCAGTAACAGAGAGGAAACTTCTCCAGAGTCAGTGGTCTCCAGTGTTGTCATTCAGTAACAGAGAGGAAACCTCTCCAGAGTCAGAGGTGTAGGGGTCATTGTAAATAAGAATTTGTTCTTAATTACCTTGCCTAGTTAAATAAAGGTTAAATATAATAAATAAATAAAAAACAGTTCAGTAACAGAAAGGAAACTTCTCCCTGGTAGTTGCTGTTGATTTGGACTCGTCGAGCATTGGATCGTCGGACAGACAAGTTCAATCCAACGGTTCAGAGAGGAATCTGGGAGAGGTGAGTACAGGAAGCCAATGGATTTGTCTGTCTACTTCACCTCACTTACCTTGTCAAATCAAATGTTATTGGTCGCATACACATGGTTAGCAGATGTTAATGCGAGTGTAGCGAAATGCTTGCGCTAAGAACGCGAAGCGAGGCGGCCATCTCTTTCGGCGCCGGATGTGGGTGTTACACAAGTGCTGGTGGTTAAGTCTGAAATGCAACCTGGGTAAACTAACCACACACCATGGGAAGGTCTCAGACAAACAGCAAAGACAAAGGTACTTTGTTTAACTTTGTCGTTGCAAACTAGGCTATATAGTTGGGGTTGACAGTAACGTGGCAGGGGAGAGAGAAACAACATTTTGCACAGGAGAGGAGAGAATCAGAGGCTGCGGTCCCCAAACACTTAAAAGACACACCTTCGTCCATCTAAATATTTGACCATGATGAATGAACTGGGCTTTGGGAGAAATCAAATTCAAAACTTTTTCAAAACACAGAGAAAAATGTTGATTTTATTATAAGAAAGTAATCTAATTTAATAGCAAGAAAAATATGTAATGTTGCTTAAATGTCTGCATGTGTCTTTAAAAATATGGTCTGGAACTTTGGTGACTACTAGGGCTATGGTCCAAACATTTAAAAGACACACCCTCGTCCATTTACCCTCGCCTTATGCCCTTGGGGGAATCCCTGTCGCCATCTTGGCGGGTGGCCCAAATGATTAGCCAAGCAAGGGAAGTTTGCAACAGTAAGCCCCTCAGCCCTCGTTTTTAGTCGGCTTTGCGAGTGTGTAATTATGTTCACGCCGGGGCCTGAAACTACCCATAATTCAATTCGCAACGATTGAACATCCGCCAAGAAAAGTCTGTGAAAACGTAAAAACAACATCAATGGAGAAGTCAACATATAAGTGTAAGTAAAATTCAAATGCAAATAAGTTACAAATTGTACTACTAATGCACAAATATGTCTCGTTAAAAAGTAAATATGTTTTTTGTTTGGTTATCTTTTGGAAATTCTTTTAAGTGTTTGGACCGTAGTCAGTCTTGTTTGAGCTGATTCATGAGCAGGAAGACCAAGGTAGGTGTCAAAGAGGACTCTATTAAAAGTCCACCCCATTGGTCTACAACTCTGTTGATCCTCTTTGTTCATAAGGAGATCGGACTGAAGCTCATACATTATTTTATCGTAGGCGAGTACACTACACAGTACAGGAGAGGACAAGAGGAGGGTTACACAACACAGAACAGGAGAGGACAAGAGGAGGGTTACAGGGAAGAGATGAGGAGTGGAGGAGAGCCAACCACACACAGCAGACAGACAGCATTACACACAGCAAACAGACAGACTGTATTACACACAGCAAACAGACAGACGGCATTACACACAGCAAACAGACAGACGGCATTACACACAGCAAACAGACAGACGGCATTACACACAGCAAACAGACAGACGGCATTTCACACAGCAAACAGACAGACAGCATTACACACAGCAAACAGACAGACAACATTACACACAGCAGTTTCAATCAGTGAAGCACAGACACAGCTGCAACAAAGCCAACCCTAACCAGTCATTACAGAGCCAACCCTAACCAGTCATTACAGAGCCAACCCTAACCAGTCATTACAGAGCCAACCCTAACCAGTCATTACACAGCCAACCCTAACCAGTCATTACACAGCCAACCCTAACCAGTCATCACACAGCCAACCCTAACCAGTCATTACACAGCCAACCCTAACCAATCATTACACAGCCAACCCTAACCAGTCATTACACAGCCAACCCTAACTAGGCATTACACAACCAACCCTAACCTGTCATTACACAGCCAACCCTAACCAGTCATTACACAGCCAACCCTAACCAGTCATTACACAGCCAACCCTAATACGTCATTACACAACCAACCCTAACCAGTCATTAGAGCCAACCCTAACCAGTCATTAGAGCCAACCCTAACCAGTCATTACACAGCCAACCCTAACCAGTCATTACAGAGCCAACCCTAACCAGTCATTACAGAGCCAACCCTAACCAGTCATTACACAGCCAACCCTAATACATCATTACACAGCCAACCCTAACCAGTCATTAGAGCCAACCCTAACCAGTCATTAGAGCCAACCCTAACCAGTCATTACACAGTAAGCTGAACAGACGTAATCACCAGTAAGCTATACAAGTGAATAGGCATCAAAAGTCCCAATGCAAAGTGACCTCCCTTCTCTATTAATTGGAGTAATTACATAAAACTAAATCAGAAATACGGATTTACATGTCGTAAAATATTTTTCCAGGAAGTGGAAGTGAAGTGTACCTATATTGTAAACGTCCAACAGAACTTCAAATTTAAACCCAAAATCGCTTGCACTCATGAGTAACGTTGCACGGTAAACCCAAACTTCGATACTTTTTCGATACTAGAACCGTTTTGGGACTAGACTTTTAGTTACTTTAAAAAGTGCTTCTGTCTCACGTTGTCTACTGATTGAGAGAGGAGCAAATCTGTATCAGCACAGCCGATGTCCCCTTACGCGCGCGCGCGCGAGCGAGAGAGCACCATGCCTGCTCCACTCACTCAGTGCTAGCTCTAGCCTGTCACGAGGAACCACTGAATAATTCAACATGGCATGTAGAGATGTTGAAACGGTTCATTACTGTTCCCAAAACAATGTTCAGTACAGGCTAGAACACTACACAACACACTGGGGCGGCAGGGTAGCCCAGTGGTTAGAGCGTTGGACTAGTAACTGGAAAGTTGCAAGTTCAAACTCCCCAAGCTGACAAGGTACAAATCTGTCGTTCTACCCCTGAACAGGTAGTTAAACCCACTGTTCCTAGGCCGTCATTGAAAATAAGAATGTGTTCTTAACTGACTTGCCTAGTTAAATAAAAGGTTAAAAAATAAGATAAATAAATAAACATACACATCAATAAAAAAAACACATGACCTTCCAGGTTTGTAGGCCAACTTTCCTTACCAGCTTACAGCTGAAACCAACATCAATTCACTACCCTAGTACCTTGTTTGAGATACAGGAACATAATATGGCTGATTAAAGCAGATTATCTCTCCCAGTCAACATCCTCTTTGCTCTAGCTTTCACTGACTGTGTGTGAATGACATCATGGATCTTAAATGTGTAAAATCAGTACAATAAAAATATGTCCCAAAATGGAAATTAAACAGATTGTTTTTCCATCTGTAGCCTTTAGATGATTTATTTTCATCTTCTTCTTCCAAAACAAGTTCAACAGATCAATGCATGTACACACTCCTACTGAATATTCACTCACCTGTATCGTGAATAGGCCTAGGCTACATCTTGCATGTAACCAATTTACCAACAGAGATGTACCATTTAAATACACTATTTCCATTACGTTATGTTTTTAGAATGGTAAAAAAACGAAGTAAAATTAATTGTATGACGTTATAATTGATGCATTAAATGAATCAGTTAAAAAATCTAACATTTAAAGTGAAATGATATTGAACTTGAAAGACCAAGTGCCATTCTGTGACTGGCAAATAGGCCTTATTTCTTGTCGTGGTATCGTTTTGGTATCAAGTATCGTGATGGTATCGAGTGTCGTGACACTAAACCTGGTATTGGTACAAAGACAAAATTCTGGTATCGTGATACTGGTTCCAATACATTTTTTTCAGCCAATTTATGAGCAAAAACTTTCTGAATGAATTTGTTACAAATCAACTTGCAAGGTTGCTAGCCAGCTAGCCTGCTGACGTCAGCCCTGTTATACCAGCCTGCTGACATCAGCCCTGTTATACCAGCCTGCTGACATCAGCCCTGTTATACCAGCCTGCTGACATCAGCCCTGTTATACCAGCCTGCTGACATCAGCCCTGTTATACTAGCCTGCTGACGTTAGCCCTGTTATACCAGGCTGCTGACGTTAGCTATACCAGCCTGCTGACGTTAGCTCTGTTATACCAGCCTGCTGATGTTAGCCCTGTTATACCAGCCTGCTGATGTTAGCCCTGTTATACCAGCCTGCTGATGTTAGCCCTGTTATACCAGCCTGCTGACGTTAGCTATACCAGCCTGCTGACATCAGCCCTGTTATACCAGCCTGTTGACGTCAGCCCTGTTATACCGGCCTGCTGACGTTAGCTATACTAGCCTGCTGACGTTAGCCCTGTTATACCAGTCTGCTGACGTCAGCCCTGTTATACCAGTCTGCTGATGTTAGCCCTGTTATACCAGCCTGCTGATGTTAGCTATACCAGCCTGCTGACGTTAGCCCTGTTATACCGGCCTGTTGACGTTAGCTATACTAGCCTGCTGACGTTAGCCCTGTTATACCAGTCTGCTGACGTCAGCCCTGTTATACCAGTCTGCTGATGTTAGCCCTGTTATACCAGCCTGCTGATGTTAGCTATACCAGCCTGCTGACGTTAGCCCTGTTATACCGGCCTGTTGACGTCAGCCCTGTTATACCGGCCTGCTGACGTCAGCCCTGTTATACCAGCCTGCTGACGTTAGCCCTGTTATACCGGCCTGCTGACGTTAGCACTGTTAAACAAGCCTGCTGACGTTAGCCCTGTTAAACAAGCCTGCTGACGTTAGCCCTGTTATACCAGCCTGCTGACGTTAGCTATACCAGCCTGCTGACGTTAGCTATACCAGCCTGCTGATGTTAGCCCTGTTATACCAGCCTGCTGACGTTAGCCTTGTTATACCAGCCTGCTGACGTTAGCCCTGTTATACCAGCCTGCTGACGTTAGCCCTGTTATACCAGCCTGCTGACGTTAGCCCTGTTATACCAGCCTGCTGACGTTAGCCCTGTTATACCAGCCTGCTGACGTTAGCTATACCAGCCTGCTGATGTTAGCCCTGTTATACCAGCCTGCTGACGTTAGCTATACCAGCCTGCTGATGTTAGCCCTGTTATACCAGCCTGCTGATGTTAGCCCTGTTATACCAGCCTGCTGACGTTAGCCCTGTTATACCAGCCTGCTGACGTTAGCCCTGTTATACCAGCCTGCTGACGTTAGCCCTGTTATACCAGCCTGCTGACGTTAGCCCTGTTATACCAGCCTGCTGACGTTAGCCCTGTTATACCAGCCTGCTGACATCAGCCCTGTTATACCAGCCTGCTGACGTTAGCTATACCAGCCTGCTGACGTTAGCCCTGTTATACCAGCCTGCTGACGTTAGCCCTGTTATACCAGCCTGCTGACGTTAGCTATACCAGCCTGCTGACGTTAGCCCTGTTATACCAGCCTGCTGACGTTAGCCCTGTTATACCGGCCTGCTGATGTTAGCTCTGTTATACCAGCCTGCTGACGTTAGCCCTGTTATACCAGCCTGCTGACGTTAGCCCTGTTATACCAGCCTGCTGACGTTAGCTCTGTTATACCAGCCTGCTGACGTTAGCCCTGTTATACCGGCCTGCTGACGTTAGCTATACTACTAAATACTTTAATAAATATATGTAATAAGCCAACAACATAACTATGTTTGTACATGTGGGCAACCGGATCGTGACTACAACTAATAAGTATTTCACCACACTGTTGTTGTTGTTGTTACATTAGTAAAGTAAAAACTCACGCTTCCTACCCTTTAATCTAATCCAAACAAATCAGATGAAATGAAGACCCTACATCTATGTTTCATCACTTTTGTTGATGAGAATTTTCCTGTATAGAAAGGAAATGCAAACTTGTAGCTTTATTCAAGGTTTTTAAAAAAAAGGCCTTCTAAAAGTTGGTCATTCCCACTTTTAAAAAAAAAATGTCAAGACTTGATTTGTCCTAACGGAAAAATTTATCAAACCTAACAAACACAGCAATTGGGGGAGGAGAGCCTTGGTCATGAAAAACCCGATGGTCACTCTGACAGAGTTCCTCGGTGGAGATGGGAGAGCCTTTCAAAAGGACAACCCTCTCTGCAGCACTCCACCAAATCAGGCCTTTATGGTAGAGTGGCCAGACAGAACCGACTCCTCATTAAAAGGCACGACAGCCCACTTGCAGTTGGCCAAAAGGCACTTAAAAGGACTCTCAGACCATGAGAAACAAGATTATCTGGTCTGATGAAACCAAGATAGAACTCTTTGGCCTGATTGCCAAGCGTCACGTCTGGAGGAAACCTGGCATCCCTACTCATCTCTTTCCTCTACATTAGTGCCCGGGGAGTGATGCACTGTGAGTGAAGTGCTGAAAGACTAATTTCCAGAAGCACACAGGCACAGAAGTTGGTCAAATGAACCCAGAAGTCTACTGAAGAGTGACTTTGTCCTAGTGTTTGATGGCTAACTAAATTTTAAACATCACACACACTAGGTTGCGTTTTGAAATTGCATGTAACTGCTAGCAAATAGTTCTCTTAAACCCCCCCGACAACCACGTGAGTGCCCAGTTACCCATCCGCCCTTTCAAGGGACGGCTGAAATTTTTTTGACTCACCTATGTGACTCAAATATTTGAGGGTACATTGTGCTTGATTGAGCGTGGAACACTCCAAAGACATTTTATTCATGGTCTTTTAGTCCTTCATCATCATTGAAACAACAACACACTTTCATTGTGCTCCTAAATGTCTGTGTGGTCCCTTTAAAAATAATATCCTTTAAATAAAGAGTCACCAGAACTAACCTTCTCAGTCCTACAAAAACAATAAAGAGTCACCAGAACTAACCTTCTCAGTCCTACAAAAACAATAAAAAGTCACCAGAACTAACCTTCTCAGTCCTACAAAAACAATAAAGTCACCAGAACTAACCTTCTCAGTCCTACAAAAACAATAAAAAGTCACCAGAACTAACCTTCTCAGTCCTACAAAAACAATAAAGAGTCACCAGAACTAACCTTCTCAGTCCTACAAAAACAATAAAGAGTCACCAGAACTAACCTTCTCAGTCCTACAAAAACAATAAAGAGTCACCAGAACTAACCTTCTCAGTCCTACAAAAACAATAAAGAGTCACCAGAACTAACCTTCTCAGTCCTACAAAAACAATAAAGAGTCACCAGAACTAACCTTCTCAGTCCTACAAAAACAATAAAAAGTCACCAGAACTAACCTTCTCAGTCCTACAAAAAAAATAATCCCCGCTTTCTTTTTTTGTCATGGTATCGAGTATTGTGACACTAAACCTGGTATTGGTTTCAAAGTCTAAATTCTTGTTTCGTGACAACACTAGACACACCATCATCATCATCACCGGGGGGGATCAGCATGTGTCTGTCAGAGAGGAAACAGACCGTCGTTCCAGATCCTTAGTGAGATACAAGCAGTCCACAAACCCACAGAGAGAAACTTAGTGGAGGCAATAGTGAATCATGGGTTTAAACATGTAGACTTTGTTAGTGTAGTCGTGGGCGGTGTTTGCAGACTTTTTTTTGTACAGCTTTGACAGTGCTACCGTATTTTTTTTGACACGCAAAGACACAAACGACGTTCCGTAGTATGTATGTCTTGAAGCTAATAGCAGTGACGCTACTACTGTGTAACTCCGGTAGGGCAACATCTGAAAAATAGCACACTTGGTAGTGTGTACCGGTGATCAACCAGTCGGCGAAAGCCAACATCAGCCACGACAGAAAACGGTTGATTGGTCAAGGGCAATGAATACCATTATCTTGGCTTTAGAGTGGATTTAGCCTTTTGAGTTGTCTCGCTGAAATGTTCTTACTCTTTCAAATGACTGCTCGACTTGTTGACTGCTCGATCCACACTGCAGACATTGTGGGCCAGGTTAGGAATGCTGTGTTGCAGGTGTAGCGCACAATTTGACGTGGCGTCATTTTTAGCTAATATCGGCCGATTCCGATATGTTCACCGATAGATCGTGAACAGAAAGAGCCATGTCCCATACCACCCTTACCCCATTAGTTCAGTTTGTGTCTAAACTTTTCACGTGTAATTAATTGAAAAAAAGAGACATTTGTCTCAATGGGATACTGCCTAAACAAAAGTTTAATATAAATACATTAAATAAATCCCTCACCGGGCAGAAGTAGGAGTTCTCAGCAATGTAGCGTGCCACGCCCTGGTTGCTGGCGGAGGTTGCCATGACGAGGAGGAGGGCGTCGCGGGCCTGCTGTCCGATGGCCCCGTCACGGTGGATGAAGGGAACCAGCAGGGAGAAGATGAGCAGGTTGGTAGGACCGTGTTGGGCCGGGGCCGACCTGAACAACAGCTCCAACACAGCAGGAGCACGCGCCATCGACACACAGATCTGGTGATGTTGAGATCACAATATCTTGTTCATTTCATGAAACATAAAACACACAAAACGACATGACACAATGAACTACAAAAGGTATGAATTACAAAAGGTTTAACAGCTCAACCGTAGCCATCCACCCCTCCAACCATCTCATGCCACCCACGCCTCCAAATGCCACCCACGCCTCCAACCATCTCATGCCACCCACGCCTCCAACCATCTCATGCCATCCACGCCTCCAACCATCTCATGCCATCCACACCTCCAACCATCTCACGTCATCCACACCTCCAACCATCTCACGCCATCCACGCCTCCAACCATCTCACGCCATCCACACCTCCAACCATCTCACGCCATCCACACCTCCAACCATCTCACGCCATCCACACCTCCAACCATCTCACGCCATCCACACCTCCAACCATCTCACGCCATCCACACCTCCAACCATCTCATGCCATCCACACCTCCAACCATCTCATGCCATCCACGCCTCCAACCATCTCATGCCATCCACGCCTCCAACCATCTCATGCCATCCACACCTCCAACCATCTCATGCCATCCACACCTCCAACCATCTCATGCCATCCACGCCTCCAACCATCTCATGTCATCCACACCTCCAACCATCTCATGCCATCCACGCCTCAAACCATCTCATGCCATCCACGCCTCCAACCATCTCATGCCATCCACGCCTCCAACCATCTAATGCCATCCACACCTCCAACCATCTCATGCCATCCACGCCTCCAACCATCTCATGCCATCCACGCCTCCAACCATCTCATGCCATCCACGCCTCCAACCATCTCATGCCATCCACGCCTCCAACCATCTCATGCCATCCACGCCTCCAACCATCTCATGTCATCCACACCTCCAACCATCTCATGTCATCCACACCTCCAACCATCTCATGCCATCCACGCCTCCAACCATCTCATGCCATCCACGCCTCCAACCATCTCATGCCATCCACACCTCCAACCATCTCATGCCATCCACGCCTCCAACCATCTCATGTCATCCACACCTCCAACCATCTCATGCCATCCACACCTCCAACCAACTCACGCCATCCACGCCTCCAACCATCTCATGCCATCCACACCTCCAACCATCTCATGCCATCCACACCTCCAACCATCTCATGCCATCCACGCCTCCAACCATCTCATGTCATCCACACCTCCAACCATCTCATGCCATCCACACCTCAAACCATCTCATGTCATCCACGCCTCCAACCATCTCACGCCATCCACGCCTCCAACCATCTCACGCCATCCACGCCTCCAACCATCTCACGTCATCCACACCTCCAACCATCTCACGCCATCCACACCTCCAACCATCTCACGCCATCCACACCTCCAACCATCTCACGCCATCCACACCTCCAACCAACTCACGCCATCCACGCCTCCAACCATCTCATGTCATCCACGCCTCCAACCATCTCATGTCATCCACACCTCCAACCATCTCACGCCATCCACACCTCCAACCATCTCACGCCATCCACACCTCCAACCATCTCACGCCATCCACACCTCCAACCAACTCACGCCATCCACGCCTCCAACCATCTCATGTCATCCACACCTCCAACCATCTCATGTCATCCACACCTCCAACCATCTCATGTCATCCACACCTCCAACCATCTCATGCCATCCACACCTCCAACCAACTCACGCCATCCACGCCTCCAACCATCTCATGCCATCCACACCTCCAACCATCTCATGCCATCCACACCTCCAACCATCTCATGCCATCCACGCCTCCAACCATCTCATGTCATCCACACCTCCAACCATCTCATGCCATCCACACCTCAAACCATCTCATGTCATCCACGCCTCCAACCATCTCATGCCATCCACGCCTCCAACCATCTCATGCCATCCACGCCTCCAACCATCTCATGTCATCCACGCCTCCAACCATCTCATGTCATCCACACCTCCAACCATCTCACGCCATCCACACCTCCAACCATCTCACGCCATCCACGCCTCCAACCAACTCAAGCCATCCACGCCTCCAACCAACTCACGCCATCCACACCTCCAACCATCTCATGTCATCCACACCTCCAACCATCTCACGCCATCCACACCTCCAACCATCTCACGCCATCCACACCTCCAACCATCTCATGCCATCCACACCTCCAACCATCTCACGCCATCCACGCCTCCAACCAACTCACGCCATCCACGCCTCCAACCAACTCACGCCATCCACGCCTCCAACCATCTCATGTCATCCACGCCTCCAACCATCTCATGTCATCCACGCCTCCAACCATCTCATGTCATCCACACCTCCAACCATCTCATGCCATCCACACCTCCAACCATCTCATGTCATCCACGCCTCCAACCATCTCATGTCATCCACGCCTCCAATCATCTCATGCCATCCACACCTCCAACCATCTCATGCCATCCACACCTCCAACCATCTCATGTCATCCACGCCTCCAACCATCTCATGTCATCCACACCTCCAACCATCTCATGTCATCCACGCCTCCAACCATCTCATGTCATCCACGCCTCCAACCATCTCATGTCATCCACACCTCCAACCATCTCACGCCATCCACACCTCCAACCAACTCACGCCATCCACGCCTCCAACCAACTCACGCCATCCACACCTCCAACCATCTCACGTCATCCACGCCTCCAACCATCTCATGTCATCCACGCCTCCAACCATCTCATGTCATCCACGCCTCCAACCATCTCATGTCATCCACGCCTCCAACCATCTCATGTCATCCACGCCTCCAACCATCTCACGCCATCCACGCCTCCAACCATCTCACGCCATCCACGCCTCCAACCATCTCATGTCATCCACGCCTCCATTGAGTCACAATGTTAATTTTCCTTTGCATTGCTTTTCTTTTGTCTGCCTTCTGTGTAGTCCATCAGGGACCACGTTGGAAACAAGTGGAATTGCTTTCACGTGTTATCCCCCCGAGTTGTACTCAAAGCATCTTTTCCCAATAACAATCAACCAATCTGTTCCACCCACCTGGTTGAGCAGCAGCACTAGGCTGTTCTCCAGAGAGGGAGGGCAGCCCAGCTGGGGCTCAGCACAGGCCCCCAGAAGACCCAGTAGAGGTTGCAGCACCGCCTTGTGTTGGAGCAAGGGCTGCTGAGACTGGCCTATCAGCATCTCGAACAGCTTGAGTAGCGCCCCCTGGCTGTCGGGGTCCAGGCCACGCCTCAGGTGCCACTGCACCACACGCTCCAGGACGTTCTCAGACACCACCAGGTCCAGGATGGGGCCAATGGGGGGGACGTTACCGGACGTTACCGCCCCGGGGGGTCCCTCACACTCCCCTGGTCGCTCCTCGGCCAGGAGGCACAGCATCTGGTCGGTGTGGTTCCGCACCGCGGTGAGGTCATCGCTAGAGCTTGACGGATCCTGCTGCTCCAGCACCCAGGACACCTGTAGAGGAGGGAGAGAGATGGGGGGTGGGTAGGGTTTAATCCTCAGTGTCCTGGGGGTTGGCTGGATGTCACATGCATTACTAATTAGTACCTGCATTGGGCATCAACCAATCGACTTCGGAGAATTGTTCACTTAGTGAAATTTACCCCCCAAAAATTCGAATTGACAAAACACACAGTGTTGTGTGTGAAACCCCAAGAGTGTGAGAATGAGTTACCATGAGGGTCTGTTGTTGACTCAGTGAATGTGCTGCTTAGCAGGAAGCTCATATTGAGTTACTTTGGTGCCATTAAGATCAAGCAAAACTTCTGAAGTCGAGAACAAAATTCTTAATGTTGAAAACAAAAAGTTATGATATTGAAAGCAAAACGTAAACCCAAATATATGGAGCAAAAAAAATGATATTTCAAAGGAAATCATTTTGAAATGTGCAACAACAAAAAATGAATTCTAAATAAATAGATTTTAATTTACATTTTCAATGATAACATGATTGTAATCAAACACCTCTGTCTGTATTTCCCCCCCCCGGTACATTTAATAAAGCAACATACCACCCTGCATCCCACTGCTGGTTTGTCACAAGCTAAGCAGGGTCAGTCCTGGTCGGTCCCTGGATGGGAGACCAGGTGTATCTGGATGTGGTGTTGGGAGGGTTAGTAAGGGGGGGGGGGGGACTTCCTTCTGGTCTTAAAGGCATCGTAGCAACTATTTCTTAACGCCAGAAAACGCATATAATAGTAACTTCGAGCACTCCGAGTAAACATTCCCAAATTACAAACTCTTAAATTAATTTGGTTATGATATGGTAACGTTGTTCTACAAATTGGGTTGGAGGTTCTCCAAATCAGCTCTAACTTCAGAAACAATCCCACACAACGCTTTGTGGTCAGCGTCACATGATAAACTAAAAACGTATTAAAAAAAATGACATTTGTGAAAATGAGGCACTTTTCATCCCTGAGAACGTCCACTGTCTGTAAGAACTTGCTCTCCCTACCATTAATGTGGCTTCTAAAGTGTCAAAACAGCCAGCAGCACCAGCAGAGAACGTGATGATTATCACAGGCATGGAAGTGCTACCTCTATGCTAACATTAACTAGCCATAGAGCTAAAACTATGCTAACATTAACTATAGAGCTACCTCTATGCTAACATTAACTAACTATAGAGCTAACTCTATGCTAACATTAACTAACCATAGAGCTAAAACTATGCTAACATTAACTAGAGCTACCTCTATGCTAACATTAACTAACTATAGAGCTACCTCTATGCTACAGACAATATGTTCCTCCATCATGTACAGTAGACTACAGACAATATGTTCCTCCATCATGTACAGTAGACTACAGACAGTATGTTCCTCCATCATGTACAGTAGACTAGACAGACAATATGTTCCTCCATCATGTACAGTAGACTACAGACAATGTTCCTCCATCATGTACAGTAGACTACAGACAGACAATATGTTCCTCCATCATGTACAGTAGACTACAGACAGACAATATGTTCCTCCATCATGTACAGTAGACTACAGACAATGTTCCTCCATCATGTACAGTAGACTACAGACAGACAATATGTTCCTCCATCATGTACAGTAGACTACAGACAGACAATATGTTCCTCCATCATGTACAGTAGACTACAGACAATATGTTCCTCCATCATGTACAGTAGACTACAGACAATATGTTCCTCCATCATGTACAGTAGACTACAGACAATATGTTCCTCCATCATGTACAGTAGACTACAGACAGACAATATGTTCCTCCATCATGTACAGTAGACTACAGACAGACAATATGTTCCTCCATCATGTACAGTAGACTACAGACAACATGTTCCTCCATCATGCACAGTAGACTACAGACAATATGTTCCTCCATCATGTACAGTAGACTACAGACAGACAATATGTTCCTCCATCATGTACAGTAGACTACAGACAGACAATATGTTCCTCCATCATGTACAGTAGACTACAGACAACATGTTCCTCCATCATGTACAGTAGACTACAGACAATATGTTCCTCCATCATGTACAGTAGACTACAGACAGACAATATGTTCCTCCATCATGTACAGTAGACTACAGACAATATGTTCCTCCATCATGTACAGTAGACTACAGACAATATGTTCCTCCATCATGTACAGTAGACTACAGACAGTATGTTCCTCCATCATGTACAGTAAACTACAGACAGACAATATGTTCCTCCATCATGTACAGTAGACTACAGACAACATGTTCCTCCATCATGTACAGTAGACTACAGACAATATGTTCCTCCATCATGCACAGTAGACTACAGACAGACAATATGTTCCTCCATCATGTACAGTAGACTACAGACAATATGTTCCTCCATCACGTACAGTAGACTACAGACAATATGTTCCTCCATGTCCAGTAGACTACAGACAGACAATATGTTCCTCCATCATGTACAGTAGACTACAGACAATATGTTCCTCCATCATGTACAGTAGACTACAGACAATATGTTCCTCCATCATGTACAGTAGACTACAGACAGACAATATGATCCTCCATCATCTACAGTAGACTACAGACAATATGTTCCTCCATCATGTACAGTAGACTACAGACAGACAATATGTTCCTCCATCATGTACAGTAGACTACAGACAGACAATATGATCCTCCATCATCTACAGTAGACTACAGACAATATGTTCCTCCATCATGTACAGTAGACTACAGACAGACAATATGTTCCTCCATCATGTACAGTAGACTACAGACAGACAATATGTTCCTCCATCACGTACAGTAGACTACAGACAGACAATATGTCTCTCCATCATGTACAGTAGACTACAGACAACATGTTCCTCCATCATGTACAGTAGACTACAGACAATATGTTCCTCCATCATGTACAGTAGACTACAGACAGACAATATGTTCCTCCATCATGTACAGTAGACTACAGACAGACAATATGTTCCTCCATCACGTACAGTAGACTACAGACAGACAATATGTTCCTCCATCATGTACAGTAGACTACAGACAGACAATATGTTCCTCCATCATGTACAGTAGACTACAGACAATATGTTCCTCCATCACGTACAGTAGACTACAGACAATATGTTCCTCCATCATGTACAGTAGACTACAGACAGACAATATGTTCCTCCATCATGTACAGTAGACTACAGACAATATGTTCCTCCATCATGTACAGTAGACTACAGACAATATGTTCCTCCATCATGTACAGTAGACTACAGACAGACAATATGTTCCTCCATTATGTACAGTAGACTACAGACAATATGTTCCTCCATCATGTACAGTAGACTACAGACAATATGTTCCTCCATCATGTACAGTAGACTACAGACAGACAATATGTTCCTCCATCATGTACAGTAGACTACAGACAACATGTTCCTCCATCGTATCCCTGAACCGACAAGGTGAAATATCTGTCGATGTGCCCTTGAGCAAGGCACTTAACCCTAATTGCTACAGGGTCCCCATCAATAACGGCTGATCCCTGGCCGTGAACCCACTCACATTAGGTTGTCTGAGGGAGATTCGGGATAGGCAAAACACATATTTTGATCGCAGTCGTACAGGTTACCCACTTGTACAAGCAGTGAAACAAGACAGATATATAGGGGCTCCTGGGTGGAGAGAGAGAGAGACCTTGAGATGCTGACAGTGATGGGTCAATAGAGACCTTGAGATGCTGACAGTGATGGGTCAATAGAGACCTTGAGATGCTGACAGTGACAGGTCAATAGAGACCTTGAGATGCTGACAGTGGCGGGTCAATAGAGACCTTGAGATGCTGACAGTGGCGGGTCAATGGAGACCTTGAGATGCTGACAGTGATGGGTCAATAGAGACCTTGAGATGCTGACAGTGATGGGTCAATAGAGACCTTGAGATGCTGACAGTGATGGGTCAATAGAGACCTTGAGATGCTGACAGTGATGGGTCAATAGAGACCTTGAGATGCTGACAGTGATGGGTCAACAGAGACCTTGAGATGCTGACAGTGGCGGGTCAATAGAGACCTTGAGATGCTGACAGTGACGGGTCAATAGAGACCTTGAGATGCTGACAGTGATGGGTCAATAGAGACCTTGAGATGCTGCTTCTGCTGGTAACAGAATAGCCTCTGTTGGCATGATGTGACCGGCAGTTAAAGACTAAAAGGGAGGATCAATACTCTACTGATGGGAGCTGATAACGGTTGACAGACTGGTCCATCCTTCTCGACAGGCAGTCACACACACTATCCCAGGCACTTCATCTGATCCCCCACATACAATAAAGGCTGGAAAGTGCATCCCACTCTCCATACACATAATAACCCTCCCCCTACACACATTAAGCTAAAAGCCCTAGTCAGCTCGGCGCTGGGAGATGGGAGAAAGAGAGAACAGAGTTAATGAGAGAGGGGGGCAGCAAATGAGAGGCAGAGAGAGAGAGAGAGAGAGAGAGAGAGCAACAGTTTTGACAGGGTCAACCGCAGCATTATTACTTCCTGTACAGACTGTCTGGCAGGCAGAGTGTAGCATTATGATGGAAGAGCTTCCTGTTGGCAGCTTTCAAATGTGTATCTATCAATATACACTATGTATACACAAAAGTCTGAGGGCACCCCTTCAAAATGACTGGATCTGGCTATTTCAGCCACACCCGTTGCTGATAGGTGTATCAAATTGAACACACAGCCATGCAATCAACGTAGACAAACATTGGCAGGAGAATGGCCCACAGTGAAGAGCTCAGAGACTTTCAATGTGGCACCGTCACCTTTCCAACAGTCAGTTTGTCATATTTCTGCCCCGGTCAACTGTAAGTGCTGTTATTGTGAAGTGGAAACGTCTAGGAGCAACAACGGCTCAGCCGCAAAGTGATAGGCCACACAAGCTCACAGAACGGGACTGCCGGGTACTGAAGCGTGTAGCAAGAAATAAAAGTCTGTCCTCAGTTGCAACACTCACTACCGAGTTCCAAACTGCCTCTGGAAGCAACGTCAGCACAATAACTGTGCATCGGGAGCTTCATGAAATGCGTTTCCATGGCAAAGGAACCGCACAGAAGCCTAAGATCACCATGCGCAATGCCAAGCATCGGCTCGAGTGGTGTAAATGCATAGTGCCAACTGTAAAGTTTGGTGGAAGAGGAATAATGGTCTGGAGCTGTTTTTCATGGTTCGGGTAGGCCCCTTAGATCCAGTGAAGGGAAATCTTAACGCTTCAGCATACAATGACATTCTAGACGATTCTGTGCTTCCAACTTTGTGGCAAGAGTTTGGGAAAGGCCCTTCCTTGTTTCAGCATGACAATGCCCCTGTGCATAAAGCGAAGTTCATACAGAAATGGTTTGTCAAGATCGGTGTGGAAGAACTTGACTGGTCAGCAGAGCCCTGACCTCAACCCTATCGAACACCTTTGGGATGAATTGGAACGCAGACTGTGAGCCATGCCTAATCACCCCAACATCAGTGCCCGACCTCACTAATGCCCATGGCTGAATGGAAGCAAGTCCCTGCAGCAATGTTCCAAGATCAAGTGGAAGCTGTTATAGCAGCAAAGGGCGGACCAACTCCATATTAAATCCCATGATTTTGGAATGAGGTGTTCAACGAGCAGGTGTGCGTCATGTCGTGTGTTTTGTCATTTAGCGGAAGCTTCTATCCAAAGTGACTTAGTCATACGTGAACGCGTCTCGGCAACGCGCGCTCGAACGCGCGCTCGAACGCGTCTCATGTCTAATTATATTTATTTTATTTAACCTTTATTCAACTTTCATTTAACTAGACAAGTCAGTTAAAGAACAAATTCTTATTGACAACGACAGCCTACCCCGGGGCCAACCCGGACAACGCTGGGCCAATTGAGCCGCCCTATAGGATTTCCAATCACGGCAGGATGTGATAGCGCCTGGATTCGAACCAGGAACTGTAGTGATGCCTATTGCCCTGAGATGCATATAAAGAGATGTAGATATATACTGTAGCTGTGTGTGTGTGTGCGTGCGTGATAAAAAGGTTATTCCCCTAGAGCAGGGGTAATTAAATCCTACCCTGAAGGTCCAGACTAATGCTGGTTTTCTGTTCTACCTGATAATATCATTGCACCCATCTGGTATCCCAGGTCTAAACCGGTCCATAAATTAGTACACATTTGAGCGTTCGAGTCTCACCTGTCTCCAGTGGTTCTCGAACACCATGAGGCAGGTCTCTGGGTCAGCAGTACAGGGACTGGAGGGTGCTACGTTCCTACTGGACCTGCCCCCCGGACCTCGAGGGGTCAGCCGGCTCAGCCAGCTCATCCTGACCTCCAGAGGGATCAAGGGTCAGAGATCAGGGTTCAGAGAAGAGGGGGGAAGAGAGGCCCTGGCACATGAACTACAGGGTAGGAGAGAAGGAAGGGGTTGAGAGAGGGTTCAGGAGAGGAGGAGAAGGTCAGGAGAGGTGGAGGAGGAGGGGAGTCAGGAGAGGAGGAGGGATAAGCAGAGGGTGGGGGGGTTCAGGAAAGGAGGAGGAGGGGGGGGGGGGGTTGGGAAAGGAGGAGGAGGAAGGAGGGGTCAGGAGAGGAGGAGGAAGGGGGGGTCAGGAAAGGAGAGTCCAGATAGAGGGGGATGAGGAAAAAGAGGAGGGGGGGATTCTGCTGTGGTTGCAGGGGTGAGGCTGTACTTCGGTGTCAGTGTCACCGTGGTAACAGGTCAGCGGTGGTCAGTTAGGGGGTTGGGTGTCTGTGCAGGGGGATGCGCGTCGGCTCTCCCTGAAGACCCTGTCATCCAGTCTGCAGCCAACACCACTCCATGCCTAGGCAGAGGACCCGCAGCACTGCAGGGACACAACAGAGGTTAGGGTTATTACAATACAGACAAAGAGACAGACAGAGATGTCCTGGGGCTGTGTTCACAAACACATATAGACCTCACAGAGCCCCAGGACAGCAACACAGTTAGACACAAACGTAAAAGAAAGCTATGACTATGTACTTGACCAGCACAAAAACATCCTTTGGCGTTCTGCATTAGCATCGAATAGCCCCCGTGATATGCAACTTTTCAGGGAAGTTAGGAACCAATATACACAGGCAGTTAGGAAAGCAAAGGCTAGCTTTTTCAAGCAGAAATCTGCATCCTGAAGCACAAACTCAAACATGTTCTGGGACATGGTAAAGTCCATGGAGAATAAGAGCACCTCCTCCCAGCTGCCCACTGCATTCAGGCTAGGAAACACTGCCACCACCGAGAAATCCACTATAATTGAGAATTTCAATAAGCATTTTTCTGCGGCTGGCCATGCTTTCCACCTGGCTACCCCTACCCCGATCAACAGCCCTCCACCCCCCACAGCAACTCGACCAAGCCCCCACCATTTCTGATGTTCTGAAAGAGCTGCAAAATCTGGACCTTTACAAATCAGCCGGAATAGACAATCTGGACCCTCTCTTTCTAAAATGATCTGCCGAAATAGTTGCAGCCCTTATTACTTGCCTGTTCAACCTCTCTTTCATATCGTCTGAGATTCCCAAAGATTGGAAAGCTGCCACGGTCATCCCCCTCTTCAAAGGGGGAGACACTCTAGACCCAAACTGCTACAGACCTATATCTATTCTACCCTGCCCTTTCTAAGGTCTTCGAAAGCCAATTTAACAAACAGATTTTCAACCATTTCGAATCCCACCGTACCTTCTCCGCTATGCAATCTGGTTTCAGAGCTGGTCATGGGTGCACCTCATGCTCAAGGTCCTAAACGATATCATAAAGAGACATTACTGTGCAGCCGTATTCATCGACCTGGCCAAGGCTTTCGACTCTGTCAATCACCACATTCTTATTGGCAGACTCAACAGCCTTGGTTTCTCAATTGATTGCCTCGTCTGGTTCACCAACTACTTCTCTGATAGAGTTCAGTGTGTCAAATCGGAGGACCTGTTGTCCGGACCTCTGGCAGTCTCTATGGGGGTGCCACAGGGTTAAATTCTCGGGCCGACTCTCTTCTCTGTATACATCAATGATGTCGCTCTTGCTGCTGGTGATTCTCTGATCCACCTCTACGCAGACGACACCATTCTGTATACCTCTGGCCCTTCATACCACTGGTCCTTCTTTGGACACTGTCTTAACTAACCTCCAGATGAGCTTCAATGCAATACAACTCTCCTTCCGTGGCCTCCAACTACTCTTAAATGCAAGTAAAACTAAATGCATGCTATGCTCTTCAACCGATCGCTGCCCGCACCTGCCCTCCCGTCCAGCATCACTACTCTGGACCGATCTGACATACAATATGTGGACAACTACAAATACCTAGTTGTATGGTTAGACTGTAAACTCTCCTTCCAGCATCTCCAATCCAAAATTAAATCTAAAATTGGCTTCCTATTTTGCAACAAAGCATCCTTCACTCATGCTGCCAAACATACCCTCATAAAACTGACCATCCTACCGATCCTCTACTTCGGCGATGTCATTTACAAAATAGCCTACAACACTCTACTCAACAAATTGGATGCAGTCTATCACAGTGCCATCCGTTTTGTCACCAAAGCCCCATATACTACCCACCACTGCAACTTGTACGCTCTCGGCTAGCCCTCGCTTCATACTCGTCGCCAAAGCCACTGGCTCCAGGTCATCTACAAGTCTCTGCTAGGTAAAGCCCCGCCTTGTCTCAGCTCACTGGTCACCATAGCAGCACCCACTCGTAGCACGCGCTCCAGCAGGTATATCTCACTGGTTACCCCCAAAGCCAATTCCTCATTTGGTCGCCTTTCCTTCCAGTTCTCTGCTGCCACTGACTGGAACAAACTACAAAAATCTCTTAAGATGGAGACTCATATCTCCCTCACAAGCTTTAAGCACCAGCTGTCAGAGCAGCTCACAGATCACTGCACCTGTACATAGCCCATCTGTAAACAGCCCATCTACCTACCTCATCCCCATACTGTTTTTATTTATTTATTCATCTTGCTCCTTTGCCCCCCTGTATCTCTACTTGCACATTCATCTTCTGCACATCTACCATTCCAGTGTTTAATTGCTATATTGTGATTACTACACCACCATGGCCTATTTATTGCCTTATCTCCCTCATTTGCACACACTGTATATAGACTTTCTACTGTATTATTGACTGTATATTTGTTTATTCCATGTGTAACTCTGTGTTGTTGTATGTGTCGAACTGCTTTGCTTTATCTGGCCAGGTCGCAGTTGCAAATGAGAACTCGTTCTCAACTAGCCTACCTGGTTAAATAAAGGTGAAATCAATTTTAAAAAGTAAAAATATACAGACTCAGTGAGCATAGCCTTGCTATAAGGCCACCGTAGACAGAGCTGTCTCTCAAGAGGAGACAGGCTATGTGCACACTGACCACAAAACGAGGTTGAAACTGAACTGCACTTCCTAACCTCCTGCCAAATGTATGACCATATTATAAACACAATATTGCCTTGCTTATGAAGAAATAACCTAAAAATCGGTTAAGTTTTTATTTTGTATATTTTTTTTATTTTACCCCTTCTCCTCAATTTTGATCTTATCTCATCGCTGGAAGGCAAAGGTCAAGTCATGCATCCTCCAAAACATGATCTGACAAACCGCGCTTCTTAACACCCGCCAATTTAACCCGGAAGCCAGCTGTAACCAATGTGTCAGAGGAAACACCGTTCAACTGACGACCAAGGTCAACATGCAGGCGCCCGGCCCGTATCGATGATGCCTGCCGTTTTACGGGCTCCTAACCAACTGTGCTATTTTGATAGTTTTTTCACATTGTTTATTTTAAACATAATGTTTCTGCTACCGTCTCTTATGACTGAAAAGAGCTTCTGGACATCAGAACAGCGATTACTCACCTCGAACTGGACGGAGGAGGGCGGGGTGCCTTGTAAGAACTTGCAGACCACCACTACACCCCATATTATTGGCCAACGTTCTATCATTGGAAAACCAACTGGACTATCTATGATTAAGACATTATGATTAAGACATTATAAACTGTAATATCTTATGTTTCACCGAGATGTGGCTGAACGAAGACACGGATAACATAGAGCTGGCTGGCTTCTCCGTGCAGCGACAGGACAGAGCAGCTATGTCTGGTAAGACGAAGGGCGCGCACGCGCGTGTGTGTGTGTGTGTGTGTGTGTGTGTGTCTATTTGTCAATAACTGCTGGTGCGCGATGTCTAATATTAAAAAGTCTCGAGGTAATGCTCGCCTGAGGTAGAATACCTCAGGATAAGCTGTAGACCACACTATCTACCAAGAGAGTTCTCATCTAAATTATTCGTAGCCGTCTATTTACCACCACAGACCAATGCTGGCACTAAGACCAGCACTCAACCAACTCTATAAGGCCATATGCAAACAAGAACATGCTCACCCAGAAGCGGTGCCCCTAGTGGCCGGGGACTTTAATGCAGGCAAACTTAAATACGTTTTACCTCATTTCTATCGGCATGTCACATGTGCAGCCAGAGAAAAATATATATTTTTTAAAATTAATTATAAAAATAATTAAAAACACTCTGGACCACCTACACGCCACACATAGAGATGCATACAAAGCTCTTACTCACCTGCCATTTGGTAAATCTGACCACAATTCTATCCTCCTGATTCCTGCTTACAAGCAAAAACTAAAGCAGGAACTTCCAGTGACTCTCTCAATACGGAAGTGGTCAGATGACGCGGATGATACGCTACAGGACTGTTTTGCTAGCACAGACTGCTACCATCTCAGTCACTGGCTTCATCAATAAGTGCATCGCTGACGTTGTCCCCACAGTGACCGTAGGTACATATCCCAACCAGAAGCCATGGATTTCAGGCAACATCCGCACCGAGCTAAAGGCTAGAGCTGCCGCTTTCAAGGAGCAGGACACTAATCCGGACGCTTATAAGAAATCCTGCCATAACCCCAGACAAACCATCAAACAGACAAAGAGTCAATACAGGACTAAGATTGAATCATACTACACCGGCTCTGATGCTCATCAGATGTGGCAGGGCTTGAAAACTATTACGAACTACAAAGGGAAACCCAGCCGCGAGGTGCCCAGTGGCTCAAGCCTACCAGACGAAATAAATGCCTTCTATGCTCGCTTTGAGGCAAGCAACACTGAAGCATGAATGAGAGCACCAGCTGTTCCGGACGACTGTCCGTAGCCGATGTGAGCAAGACCTTTAAAAACAGGTCAACATTCACAAAGCCACGGGGCCAGACAGGTTACCTGGACTTGTTCTCAAAGCATGCGAATCGTCACTGACATTTTCAACCTCTACCTGACCTAGTCTGTAATACCTACATGTTTCAAGCAGACCACCATAGTCCCTGTGCCCAGAGAAGTGATGGTAACCTGTCTAAATGATTACCACCCCGTAGCACTCACGTCGGTAGCCATGAAGTGCTTTGAAAAGCTGGTCATGACTCACATCAACACCGTCATCCCGGATACCCTAGACCCACTCCAATTCCCATACCACCCCAACAGATCAACAGATGATGCAAACCCACTCCACACTGCCCTTTCCCTTCTGGAAAAATCCATACATTAGGGCCAAAATACATTGATTTTGAATTGACTGATTTCCTTATATGAGCTGTAACTCTGTAAAATCATTGAAATTGTTGAAATTGTTGCATTTAGATATTTTGTGCAGTATAGATACACACACACACACATACACACCACACACCTCTTCCTCAAAGTGGTCCCCTGAACTCAAATTTGAGTTTACATCCTAAATTGACTGCCTTCAATTTGAATTGACCTCAAGCCCTCGCCACAGTGCTCCCCATGTCTCTAATGGGCTGTGTGAGGGAGGCTATAGGCCGTACATAGGGCTGAGGTGAGGTGAGCAGCCTATGCCCCTGCTGACCCCCATCCTAACCCAGAAGAGCAGCACGGGGCCCGAGCCCCCCATCCTAACCCATAAGAGCAGCACGGGGCCCCAGCCCCCCATCCTAACCCAGAAGAGCACGGGGCCCCAGCCCCCCCATCCTAACCCAGAAGAGCACAGGGCCCCAGCCCCCCATCCTAACCCAGAAGAGCACGGGGCCCCAGTCCCCCATCCTAACCCAGAAGAGCAGCACGGGGCCCCAGCCCCCCATCCTAACCCAGAAGAGCAGCACGGGGCCCCAGCCCCCCATCCTAACCCAGAAGAGCAGCACGGGGCCCCAGCCCCCCATCCTAACCCAGAAGAGCAGCACGGGGCCCCAGCCCCCCATCCTAACCCAGAAGAGCAGCACGGGGCCCCAGCCCCCCATCCTAACCCAGAAGAGCAGCACGGGGCCCCAGCCCCCCATCCTAACCCAGAAGAGCAGCACGGGGCCCCAGCCCCCCATCCTAACCCAGAAGAGCAGCACGGGGCCCCAGCCCCCCATCCTAACCCAGAAGAGCAGCACGGGGCCCCAGCCCCCCATCCTAACCCAGAAGAGCAGCACGGGGCCCCAGCCCCCCATCCTAACCCAGAAGAGCACGGGGCCCCAGCCCCCCATCCTAACCCAGAAGAGCACGGGGCCCCAGCCCCCCATCCTAACCCAGAAGAGCACAGGGCCCCAGCCCCCCATCCTAACCCAGAAGAGCAGCACGGGGCCCCAGCCCCCCATCCTAACCCAGAAGAGCAGCACGGGGCCCCAGCCCCCCATCCTAACCCAGAAGAGCAGCACGGGGCCCCAGCCCCCCATCCTAACCCAGAAGAGCAGCACGGGGCCCCAGCCCCCCATCCTAACCCAGAAGAGCAGCACGGGGCCCCAGCCCCCCATCCTAACCCAGAAGAGCAGCACGGGGCCCCAGCCCCCCATCCTAACCCAGAAGAGCAGCACGGGGCCCCAGCCCCCCATCCTAACCCAGAAGAGCAGCACGGGGCCCCAGCCCCCCATCCTAACCCAGAAGAGCAGCACGGGGCCCCAGCCCCCCATCCTAACCCAGAAGAGCACGGGGCCCCAGCCCCCCATCCTAACCCAGAAGAGCACGGGGCCCCAGCCCCCCATCCTAACCCAGAAGAGCACGGGGCCCCAGCCCCCCATCCTAACCCAGAAGAGCACAGGGCCCCAGCCCACACAGACAGAGGAAGTTCACCTAGTGTGGTTTGTGTAACGAGCAACGCTGATGTAGCCAAATGTCTCATCCAAGCGTTAGTTTCATCACCGTAGTTATAGGGAGCATAGAGCCATTTAGAGTCATATAGAGCTTAAAAAGGACAGTCAGTACTCTGTGTGGGGTTCCTAGTACTACTTACTGTTCTGCTGAAGTTATTGCTTATAGAATATAGGGATGAGAAAAATGTACAAGCCACACAGTCTCTCGGTTGATCTCTCACCCGTGACTGACGTTAAAAGTAGAGAGCCGGGATAAAGACAGAGTTAGAGAGGAATGTATTGCTCTGTGGCTGAGACGGGACAGACACATTTAACACAACTTTTTAAAAAAGGAACTGAGAGTGAACATATGAGTGATTCGTCTTTAATATCCGGGGTGGGTTACCACAGACAGCATAATCTCCATACCATTATTCCATCTCATCGATCTACATTCTTCACAGAAGCAGTTGGTGTCTTGAACATTCCCCCCCCTCCCACACACACACATTTCCACGTTCCAAATCACGACAAAACAACTGACTGCTATACTTGGCTCAGGACGAGAGAGAAAGAGAGCAAAGGCTGCTGGGAGATAAAGTAGGTTATCGTATCGCCTCAGAGAGTCACTATGATTCATAGAGGTTTGCTTACATCACTTGTACAGAGAGACAGAGAGAGACAGAGAGAGAGAGAGAGAGAGAGACAGAGAGAGAGAGAGAGAGAGAGAGACAGGTTCTACAAAAACAACACCATCTTACCTGAACACTTGCTCAGCGTCTGTCTGGGCTAAACCTCCATTTTGGCTCTGGTCCACAGAGGGAGGAGGAAGCCCTGGCTCATGGCCCTAGCTGGCTGCTCCAGTGCAGCTTTTCAAGAAAGTCACCAACCAGCAGCGATTGGCTTAGCCTTCCTTAGCCCCAATTGCTCTCCCAGGACTGAAAGTCAACCACCACCTAGACAGAGAGGAGAGGGTTTGGTTATAAGCTGGTAAGCCGGTGTATTGTATCACACAGGTCTAGTCTGACAGAGAGAAACGCAGACAGAGGTGACACAGAAGTGACACAGAAGGTGTTAAACTGGGTGTACGCTGCATGATTTAGCTGCCTCAGACTAGCTTGAGATCGGAGCCAAAATCCTCCATGTCTCAGAGCGCGTGGTCACAGACGCAATCGGGAGGGCTTACCGATCCCAGATGTCCTGATATTTCCTGAACATATTTTATTTTTATTTATTTTTTAAACTAGGAAAACAAAATACGCAAAGCTCTTGTAGTGTTGAGATGTGCAACATGTTTTGAGAACACTGATCAGCAATAGCCAATGAGAGGCTGCCAGAGAAGAAGCCAGTAAGAAGAGGATGTTATTTCACAACACCCAGAGTGACTCTCCAGCAGGAGACATGACTGCTAGTACGTGTTTCTACAGTCCGCTACAGACATAGGTGGTCCGTCCATAAGCTAAGCTTCAGCTAAAGATAATTGAATTGCCAAAAAATTTGAGCCTAATTTGCCTACTCCTGTCTACAAAAAAAAAAAAAAAAATCTTTCAAAATAGGCTACTACACCAGATCGCATGATTTGGCCACAGAGGATCATTAGATTCGTAAAATAAAATTGGGAATAAAAATTTAAAAAAGCATTCACCTACAGTCGGAAGGGCCTGCAATTTGGACAGCCAGTGCGGCAAACACCAGAGGATTGCTGAGTTGTGACTAAGTGACTAAGTGAAAAGTAGGAGCCCAGCCAAGACATAAAGCAATATTTAATCTTCATCTGGAAAGCACAACCATCTCTGCAGCACTCCATCAATCAGGCCTTTATGGTAGATTGGCCAGATGGTCTCTCCTCAGTAAAAGGCACATGACAGCCTGCTTGGAGTTTGCCAAAAGGACTCTCAGACCATGAGAAACATGATTCTCTGGTCTGATGAAACCAAGATTGAACTCTTCAGCCTAAATGCCAAGCATCACATCTGGGGGAAACCTGTCACCATCCTTATGCAGAAGAATGGTGGTGGTGGCAGCATCATCATGCTGTGGGGATGTGTCTCAGCAACAGGGACCGGGAGACTAGTCAGGATCGTGGGAAAGATGAACGGAGCAAAGTACAGAGAGTTCCTTGATGAAAAACTGCTCTAGAGCTCTCAGTGCCTCAGGGGAACACCTTCCAACAAGACAATAACTCTAAGTACACAGCCAAGACATTGCAGGAGTGGCTTCGGGATATGTCTCTGAAATGTGGCCCAGCCAGAGCCCGGACTTGAACCCGATCGAACATCTCTGGAGAGACCTGAAAATAGCTGTGCAGCGACAGAGCATGAGGGGATCTGCACAGAAGAATGGGAGAAACTCCCCAAATACAGGTGTGACAAGCATTTAGAATCATATGCATGACTCAAGGCTGTAATCACTGCCCAATGTGCTTTCTGCTTTGTCATTCTGTGTGTAGATTGATGAGGGGGGGAAAGCTATTTAATTCATTTTAGAATAAGGCTGTAACGAAACAAAATGTGGTAAAGTCAAGGGATCTAAATACTTTCCAAAGGCACTGTGTGTGTGTGTGTATTTATTTGCTAAAGCAAATAAGGTGTAACAAAGCCCACGTGGGCTGGGAATCCTGAAGATGACACTTTCATCAAATAAATAATGTACAACATGTTTTAAGGCTAGGGGAAGCTCAAAACATTGTATTTATTTCTGTAGACACAGGAGACGGCTAATTAGGCTATATCATTTCGATAATTTACTCAGGGAAAGCTTAGCTTCCCCCTAGCCTTACGGACCCAACGCCTATGAGCCTGTCAATTTACTACTGTCTCATAGTAGAAGCGTTGACCTACTTTTCTATTAGTCAGCTTGTCGACAAAGAAGTTGTGGGACTAAGGATCTCAAATCCCTACAACCAGTAAGCCTAGGCTACATAAAACAAAATAAACAAGGAGGTCAGAAATGTTGATTAAAAAAAAATACTAGTTTAACATTATTAGCGCAGCTACGTGTGAATGTTAGTTTGGATACCGGATAAAGACAGTTGGAAAACCAATAGAACATGAGAGCAATAAGGCTACTGGTTTCAATCGCAAGTCATATTTTTTATTTTTATTTATTCATTATTTTACCAGGTAAGTTGACTGAGAACACATTCTCATTTGCAGCAACAACCTGGGGGGTAGTTACAGGGGAGAGGAGGGGGATGAATGAGCAAATTGTAAACTGGGGATGATTAGGTGACCATGATGGTTTGAGGGCCAGATTGGGAATTTAGCCAGGACACTGGGGTTAACAACCCTACTCTTACGATAAGTGCCATGGGATCTTTAATGACCTCAGAGAGTCAGGACACCCATTTAACGTCCCACCCGAAAGACGGCACCCTACACAGGGCAGTGTCCCCAATCACTGCCCTGGGGCATTGGGATATTTTTTTAGACCAGAGGAAAGAGTGCCTCCTACTGGCCCTCCTACTGGCCCTCCGACACCACTTCCAGCAGCATCTGGTCTCCCATCCAGGGACTGACCAGGACCGACCCTACTAAGCTTCAGAAGCAAGCCAGCCATGGGATGCAGGGTGGTATGCTGCGGGCTAAAACATGCCTCCTACTATATATAGTAAAACATTCAGGTTTCAAACTATGAAGTAGCTATGCGTTTACAAAATGCATACTACCTCCGTTGCCTATGCATTTGAATGGCGAATCAATATTTGGAAGCGCGCATCAATTACCAGTTGAGAAATAAAAAAACAGTAGCTCTTTAAAATCAATTAAACCCCTCAAAAATAATGTAAGGCAGATATCACCAGCTAACTCAAACCCTGATACAGCTAAGCTGAAGGCTCAATATTTCAGACATAAAAACCATCAAGTGAACCTTTCGATCCCTGGCCTAACGTCGGTAAATAAGAGAATAAGAACTATATAAAACGGTTACAATCAAAAGGGGATTTCATTTTTCAGGTTACATTCCTCAGTGGCGTAAAATGTTGGTAAGTTCAAAGTTCAGCAGCTCAGATTCCAATGCTAGTAACAATGAGATGGCAAATAAAATGTATCCCAGTAGGACAGAGGTCATCAGTAAGACAGAGGTCATCAGTAAGACAGAGGTCATCAATAAGACAGAGGTCATCAATAAGACAGAGGCCATCACTAAGACAGAGGCCATCACTAAGACAGAGGCCATCACTAAGACAGAGGTCATCACTAAGACAGAGGACATCAATAAGTGAACAGAACTAAACCTTTCTGTTCACACTGACCGACAGAGCAGAAGTGAGAAATGTTATAGCCTGCCTGAGCACAGTGAGGCTTCTTGGCAGCGGCTGACCCTCAAACCTAGGAGCAGTTTAGGTGAAACATGTTCAACAGCAGCTGACCCTCAAACCTAGGAGCAGTTTAGGTGAAACATGTTCAGCAGCAGCTGACCCTCAAACCTAGGAGCAGTTTAGGTGAAACATGTTCAACAGCAGCTGACCCTCAAACCTAGGAGCAGTTTAGGTGAAACATGTTCAACAGCAGCTGACCCTCAAACCTAGGAGCAGTTTAGGTGAAACATGTTCAACAGCAGCTGACCCTCAAACCTAGGAGCAGTTTAGGTGAAACATGTTCAGCAGCAGCTGACCCTCAAACCTAGGAGCAGTTTAGGTGAAACATGTTCAACAGCAGCTGACCCTCAAACCTAGGAGCAGTTTAGGTGAAACATGTTCAGCAGCAGCTGACCCTCAAACCTAGGAGCAGTTTAGGTGAAACATGTTCAACAGCAGCTGACCCTCAAACCTAGGAGCAGTTTAGGTGAAACATGTTCAGCAGCAGCTGACTCTGTTACAGTCCGAATTTAAAAATGGTTTGAATTGAGATGTGTCACAGGCCTACACACACATTCTCCCAAGTCAAAGTGGAATTGTGTTTTCCATTATGTTTCTGTTTAACAAATGCTGAAATGTCTTGAGTCAATAAGATCTCAACCACTTTATGTCAAGCCTAAATACGTTCAGGAGTAAACATGTGCTTTAACTAGTCACATAATAAGTTGCATGGACTCACTCTGTGTGCAATAATAGTGTTTAACATGGTTTTTGAATGACTACCTTCTCTCTGTGCCCCACACATACAATTATCTGTAAGGTCGCTCAGTCGAGCAGTGAATTTTCAACACAGATTCAACCACAAAGACCAGGGAGGTTGTCCAAAGCCTCACAAAGAAGGGCACCTATTAGTAGAAGAGTAAAAAAAATTAAGAAGCAGACATTGAATAGCCCTTTGAATAGCCCTCTCCATATTTACAACACATTACTGAGTATCGCTCTCCATATTTACAACACATTACTGAGTATCGCTCTCCATATTTACAACACATTACTGAGTACAACTCTCCATATTTACAACACATTACTGAGTATCACTCTCCATATTTACAACACATTACTGAGTATCACTCTCCATATTTACAATACAACACATTACTGAGTACCACTCTCCATATTTACAACACATTACTGAGTATCACTCTCCATATTTACAACACATTACTGAGTACAACTCTCCATATTTACAACACATTACTGAGTACAACTCTCCATATTTACAACACGTTACTGAGTACAACTCTCCATATTTACAACACATTACTGAGTATCGCTCTCCATATTTACAACACATTACTGAGTATCGCTCTCCATATTTACAACACATTACTGAGTATCGCTCTCCATATTTACAACACATTACTGAGTACCACTCTCCATATTTACAACACATTACTGAGTATCACTCTCCATATTTACAACACATTACTGAGTACAACTCTCCATATTTACAACACATTACTGAGTACAACTCTCCATATTTACAACACATTACTGAGTACAACTCTCCATATTTACAACACATTACTGAGTACAACTCTCCATATTTACAACACATTACTGAGTATCACTCTCCATATTTACAACACATTACTGAGTACAACTCTCCATATTTACAACACATTACTGAGTATCGCTCTCCATATTTACAACACATTACTGAGTATCGCTCTCCATATTTACAACACATTACTGAGTATCGCTCTCCATATTTACAACACATTACTGAGTATCGCTATCCATATTTACAACACATTACTGAGTATCACTCTCCATATTTACAACACATTACTGAGTACCACTCTCCATATTTACAACACATTACTGAGTATCACTCTCCATATTTACAACACATTACTGAGTACAACTCTCCATATTTACAACACATTACTGAGTATCGCTCTCCATATTTACAACACATTACTGAGTACAACTCTCCATATTTACAACACATTACTGAGTACAACTCTCCATATTTACAACACATTACTGAGTACAACTCTCCATATTTACAACACATTACTGAGTATCACTCTCCATATTTACAACACATTACTGAGTACAACTCTCCATATTTACAACACATTACTGAGTATCGCTCTCCATATTTACAACACATTACTGAGTATCGCTCTCCATATTTACAACACATTACTGAGTATCGCTCTCCATATTTACAACACATTACTGAGTACCACTCTCCATATTTACAACACATTACTGAGTACCACTCTCCATATTTACAACACATTACTGAGTACCACTCTCCATATTTACAACACATTACTGAGTATCGCTCTCCATATTTACAACACATTACTGAGTACCACTCTCCATATTTACAACACATTACTGAGTATCACTCTCCATATTTACAACACATTACTGAGTACAACTCTCCATATTTACAACACATTACTGAGTATCACTCTCCATATTTACAACACATTACTGAGTACAACTCTCCATATTTACAACAAATTACTGAGTATCACTCTCCATATTTACAACACATTACTGAGTACAACTCTCCATATTTACAACACATTACTGAGTATCACTCTCCATATTTACAACACATTACTGAGTATCGCTCTCCATATTTACAACACATTACTGAGTATCGCTCTCCATATTTACAACACATTACTGAGTATCGCTCTCCATATTTACAACACATTACTGAGTACAACTCTCCATATTTACAACACATTACTGAGTACAACTCTCCATATTTACAACACATTACTGAGTATCACTCTCCATATTTACAACACATTACTGAGTACAACTCTCCATATTTACAACACATTACTGAGTATCGCTCTCCATATTTACAACACATTACTGAGTATCGCTCTCCATATTTACAACACATTACTGAGTACCACTCTCCATATTTACAACACATTACTGAGTATCACTCTCCATATTTACAACACATTACTGAGTACCACTCTCCATATTTACAACACATTACTGAGTATCACTCTCCATATTTACAACACATTACTGAGTATCGCTCTCCATATTTACAACACATTACTGAGTATCACTCTCCATATTTACAACACATTACTGAGTATCGCTCTCCATATTTACAACACATTACTGAGTATCGCTCTCCATATTTACAACACATTACTGAGTACAACTCTCCATATTTACAACACATTACTGAGTATCGCTCTCCATATTTACAACACATTACTGAGTACAACTCTCCATATTTACAACACATTACTGAGTACAACTCTCCATATTTACAACACATTACTGAGTATCGCACTCCATATTTACAACACATTACTGAGTACCACTCTCCACATTTACAACACATTACTGAGTATCACTCTCCATATTTACAACACATTACTGAGTACCACTCTCCATATTTACAACACATTACTGAGTATCACTCTCCATATTTACAACACATTACTGAGTACCACTCTCCATATTTACAACACATTACTGAGTATCACTCTCCATATTTACAACACATTACTGAGTACAACTCTCCATATTTACAACACATTACTGAGTATCACTCTCCATATTTACAACACATTACTGAGTATCGCTCTCCATATTTACAACACATTACTGAGTATCACTCTCCATATTTACAACACATTACTGAGTACCACTCTCCATATTTACAACACATTACTGAGTACCACTCTCCATATTTACAACACATTACTGAGTATCACTCTCCATATTTACAACACATTACTGAGTACCACTCTCCATATTTACAACACATTACTGAGTATCGCTCTCCATATTTACAACACATTACTGAGTATCGCTCTCCATATTTACAGCACATTACTGAGTATCGCTCTCCATATTTACAACACATTACAGAGTATCGCTCTCCATATTTACAACACATTAGAGAGTATCGCTCTCCATATTTACAACACATTACTGAGTATCGCTATCCATATTTACAACACATTACTGAGTATCGCTCTCCATATTTACAACACATTACTGAGTATCGCTCTCCATATTTACAACACATTACTGAGTATCGCTCTCCATATTTACAACACATTACTGAGTATCGCTCTCCATATTGACAACACATTACTGAGTATCGCTCTCCATATTTACAACACATTACTGAGTATCGCTCTCCATATTTACAACACATTACTGAGTATCGCTCTCCATATTTACAACACATTACAGAGTATCGCTCTCCATATTTACAACACATTACTGAGTATCGCTCTCCATATTTACAACACATTACTGAGTATCGCTCTCCATATTTACAACACATTACAGAGTATCGCTCTCCATATTGACAACACATTACTGAGTATCGCTCTCCATATTTACAACACATTACTGAGTATCGCTCTCCATATTTACAACACATTACAGAGTATCGCTCTCCATATTTACAACACATTACTGAGTATCGCTCTCCATATTTACAACACATTACTGAGTATCGCTCTCCATATTTACAACACATTAGAGAGTATCACTCTCCATATTGACAAACCGAGTGGTGGCTGCATCATGTTATGGACACCGGGCGTGCCGATCTCGTCGTAATCGTATCCGTTTTATCAAACCTGATACTGGTAATTGGATTTACTGGTGATGGGAAAACTCAGAAGTGTGCTTTTAAATGCCGGTAAAGCCTCAACCCCGGAGTGAGCATTATTGTACCATTACTTAGGCTGCATCTCAGAGCACATCATTCATTGTGTTCATTCACTCAGACACATTGTTAAAATGAACCCTGAGAGATGAAAATGCACATGATTACTTTACTTAGTCTTATTCAATTATCAACGGAATAGACAAATACATAAGGCCCCTTGCATGGCTGGCTACTACTGTCTGCGTGTATTCCAGACACAGATTTAGAAGCTAGGCTAATTTTCCTGCTCCATATTGTTTCACTTTGCTCCTCTCCAAAGCTTTTCTCTGCCGACACCATAATGATCTGTCGCTCAGTAAACATGACTGGGCAAGAAAAAAAATTATAATAGCAAAGCTCAAGACAGACGTCAGTGGAGTAATTATACGGACAGACAAAGTAGGCCTACTGAACAACGCCAATTAGTCTAAAACAACCATATGACCTCAGCCGACAGGAAATGACTAGTTTGAACAACAATGACTAGCTACAGATTCATGCACTATGTTTGAAGAAGAGGAAACGTATGCCCTGATACGAATGACTGAGTGTGCTGAAACAGAGCAGTGCACGTGTCTGGGGAAATGAGAGCGGCTAGTTCTAATCCAATCGTTAGCCCCTAATGAGTAGGGGGCAAATGCAATACAACACATTAATGAGTACCACTCTCCATAGTGGTGGCTGCATCATGTTATGGGTATGATTGTCGTCATAAGGACTGGGGAGTTTTTCAGGATAAAAAAAAAAACCTAGATTGGAACAAACCACAGGTAAAATCCGAGAGGAAAAACCGGGTCAGTCTGCTTTCCACCAGACACCGGTCAGGATGCTCTCAAATGGTGCAACTGTAGAACATTGAGGATCTGGGGGACCCATGCCAAATCTTTTCAGGTTATTGTCCTGGCAGTGTCCGACCTTCACCCTATAGGCTGTCTCATCATTGTCGGGGATCAGGCCTACCACCTTTGTGTCGTCAGCAAACTTAATGATGGTGTTGGAGTCATGCTTGGCCACACAGTAGTGGGTGAACAGGGAATACAGGAGGGGACTGACCACGCACCCCTGAGGGGCCCCCGTGTTGAAGATTGCCTAGCGCCTACGTGTTGTTGCCTATCCTTACCACCGGGGGCAGCCCGTCAGGAAGACCAGGATCCAGTTGCAGAGGGAGGTGTTCAGTCCCAGAATCCATAGCTTAGTGATGAGCTCTGTGGTCACTATGGTGTGGAAACGTTGAGTCAATGAACAGCATTCTCGTATACAGTTGAAGTCAGAAGTTTACATAAACTAGTTTTAATGACTCCAGCCTAAATGTTTCAAACACTCCACAAATTTCTTGTTAACAAACTATAGTTTTGGCAAGTCGGTTAGGACATCTACTTTTTGCATGACACAAGTAATTTTTCCAACAATTGTTTCCTGACAGATTATTTTCACTATCACAATTCCGGTGGGTCAGTTTACATATACTATGTTGACTGTGCCTTTAAACAGCTTGGAAAATTCCAGAAAATTATGTCATGGCTTTAGAAGCTTCTGATAGGCTAATTGAGTCAATTAGAGGTGTACCTGTGGATGTATTTCAAGGCCTGTTAACAAGACATTTGTGGAGTGATTGAAAAACGAGTTTTAATGGACTCCAAATGAAGTGTACGTAAACTTCCGACTTCAACTGTACACGCTCTAAGTGATTGATAGTTGGTATTCAGCAGTCATAAAAGTATGCCTTATTTACCTTTGAAGAACTACTAAATAGTAATTTTGTCAGAAAGCATAGGCAGCAGCTCTATAGAGATGATATGACTTGGAAATAAATAATAAAGTAAAATAAAATTTAATAAACAAAACTGAAATATTTTATCAAAGTAAAGTGAATAAAATAGTTGATAAGTGATGAGCAGTTACTACCATCATTGGACGTATTGTTTTATCCTTTGTTGTTACAGTATTCAACCCACACAATGCCAAGTGATTTAAAAAAATAATAATCTAAACCTTGATTATTTATTTAAATAACTGACACGAAGCTAAACAGGATAATTTAAAAAAAGCGCACATCACTACTGAAAAAGGTACGTTTGAGCGCCTATCCCTCACCAATGGCCAGATAGAGGACAGAGGATTCTGTAGAGGACAGAATGTAGAGGACAGAACGTAGAGTACAGAACGTAGAGGACAGAACGTAAAGGACAGAACGTAGAGGATATAACGTAGAGGATATAACGCAGAGGACAGAACGCAGAGGACAGAACGCAGAGGACAGAACGCAGAGGACAGAACGCAGAGGACAGAACGCAGAGGACAGAACGCAGAGGACAGAACGCAGAGGACAGAACGCAGAGGACAGAACGCAGAGGACAGAACGTAGAGGACAGAACGTAGAGGACAGAACGTAGAGGACAGAACGCAGAGGACAGAACGCAGAGGACAGAACGTAGAGGACAGAACGCAGAGGACAGAACGCAGAGGACAGAACGCAGAGGACAGAACGCAGAGGACAGAACGCAGAGGACAGAACGCAGAGGTAGGGAAAATATTTTTCCAAGAGAAGCTAACTGACCACAGTCATGTTTACTGAACATTGTATCTGCGTCTGAAATGGAACCCTAAATTGAACTACTTTTGAACGGGGCCCACAAGATTCTGGTCAAAAGCTGTGCACATCGTGTAAGGAAAAGGTCTCCCTCTCTCTCCCTCGCCGCTGGCCTGGCCACGGGACATGTGCCCGCATGATACATTATGGAGTGGCAAGCATGTCAAGTCCATCTCAAAAACCTCCTGACCTGGAAAGCTCAGCCATGTTTCAAATGTTCTCAAGACCAACATGACATCGCTGAGGAATTACAGTCAGAGCCAGATCCTGTAGCAAATCTAGTAAACTTGCTAGTGACTTCAGTGAATGTTTAACACATTTCTAGAGGCAAATGTGTTAAATTATAACTGTGACATAATTAACTTGGAGCTCTATGTAAATCTATTTCTGGAAACTGATGTAAGTCTGTGTAAGGTTATCGCTACTGCGCACACCTTCCATTATTTTCCATAGAGCTTATACCTCCTTAATTGTTTTAATTGAACCTTTATTTAACTAGGCGAGTCCCTTAAGAACAAATTCTTATTTTCAATGACAGCCTACCGGGGAACAGTGCCTTGTTCAGGGGCAGAACAACAGAGCTCGGGGATTCGATCTAACAACCTTTTGGTTACTGGCACAACGCTCTAACCACAAGCCGTGGATGGTCCGAGACCATATCAGACAGTATACCACGGGCATGACAAAAAAAGTGATTTGTTATTGTTCTAATGACATTGGTAACCAGTTTATAATATCAATAAGGCACCTGGTATATGACCAATATACCACGGCTAAGGGCTGTATCCAGGCACTCAGTGTTGTATCGTGATTAAGAATAGCCCTTAGCCATGTTAAATAGGTCATATACCACACACCCATGTGCCTTAATGCTTAATTATTCCTTACGTAAAGACAGGACACTCCATTTAGTATGATGTTACTTTTTTGGGTATGGCATGTATTATTTTGTTTATATCCATCATCCATTTCATATGATATGTTACGAATTACAATGTGTATGATGTTTTGCAAACTGTACAAAAGGTTACATATTTTAAAATTGGTGACTTAAGTCAACAAAAAAAATCTGTGTCTTATGTAACCTTATCCAAACATAACATAAAACTAATTTCATCCTCTCAGATGTAAAAATGTACTACGTTACGTCTAGTCTATGAGATCAGGTTGAATTATAACCAAATAGCATTCATTGTTGAATAACGTTTAGTCGTTTATAATTTATGACTATTCAACAAAAAAAGATAGCTAGTTTCAGCTAGTTTTTTTAAAACAACGCCTAAACGTTCATATAAAAACAGTTGATGAGCATAACATATCACGTAGCAACTGTCAGCCAGCTAAATGCTGCTGTGTGTCAGATATTATAGATAACTAGTTAAATATAGAGATGTCTCCCTCCTACTTTCAGACTTAGCTGAATGCTAAATAGCTACATAACGTTAGCAAGTAAAAAAATAAAAAAGGCAAATTATGAAACATATTTCAGTTGAACAGGCAGATACTCACGCAGTGATTTCCACGAAACAACTTAGCTTGCTAGTTAGCCAAAATGCTAACGGTGGCTATACGGGCAATTCCACTGTCAGTCAATCAGGGTGTACCCTGTAAAAATGGAGCCAACATTACAAAAACAAAACAACAAAACTACATACGAACGCAAACAAGATCGCCTAAAAAAATGTTTTAAAAAAATGTATCCTTTTGTCGCACAGATTACTCCTTTTTAGACAACAACAAAGCATTTTCTGATTTCACAATCGTTCTCTCTTTTTTTTCCGTTGCCATCTTCCTCTGTCACAGACACACACCCACACGCAAGGGACGCTGTGACGTTTTCACAAACCGCTATCCCGGATTCGCCGCCACATCCCGGTACTCTTTTCTCCGCCGCCCTTGAAAGAGAACGTCCTATGTGAAAGTCAGTCGTGCACTTTTTTTTTTTACCTGTCGTGTGTGTGTGTGTGTGTGTGTGTGTGTGTGTGGAACAAAATACATTTCCTAACGCATAATAGTCATGTTGGAGCTGCATAGATCCATATAAATGTGTCAGATTGTGTGGGTGAGTGAGGGTTATACAGAGGAGGATTGTAGAATATACTTTAACGACCCTGGGTTTATAAACGCGGATATCGACTTTACCGCTGGAGCTTGCATTTACGGCACAGTCGATAGCCCTCTAGACTTCGGGACCTGCTCCCTGCCGTTTCATTACAATATTATAATATAGCTCAATTAACAAAACCATTGGCTACAACTTTATTGGTTTGATTGGTTTATAGTTTAGGCCCCATCAAATGAACTAAGATATCAATGCAGTCATAATTGTTTGGTATTTGCTGCAGGATAGCACTAGTTGGTCCCTGGAGACTGCTGTCTGGTTGGAGAGTCACCTGCTCCCCTCCATGGAGACAGACCAGCATGATCAACAGGTGTGTTTTAAAATGTTTACCTTTATTTAACCAGGTAGGCTAGTTGAGAACAAGTTCTCATTTGCAACTGCGACCTGGCCAAGATAAAGCAAAGCAGTTCGACACATACAACAACACAGAGTTACACAGGGAATAAACAAATATACAGTCAAACAGTAGACATATACAGTAGAACAAGTCTATATACAGTGCGTGCAAATGAGTTAAGATAAGGGAGGTAAAGCAATAATTAGGCCAGGGTGGCAAAATAATTACAATATAGCAATTGAACACTGGAATGGTAGATGTGCAGAGTATCTATGTATGTATGTACAGTGGGGCAAAAAAGTATTTAGTCAGCCACCAATTGTGAAAGTTCTCCCACTTAAAAAGATGAGAGAGGCCTGTCATTTTCATCATAGGTACACTTCAACTATGACAGACAAAATGAGATTTTTTTTCCCAGAAAATAACATTGTAGGATTTGTAATTAATTTATTTGCAAATTATGGTGGAACATAAGTATTTGGTCAATAACAAAAGTTTATCTCAATACTTTGTTATATACCCTTTGTTGGCAATGACAGACGTCAAACGTTTTCTGTAAGTCTTCACAAGATTTTCACACACTGTTGCTGGTATTTTGGCCCATTCCTCCATGCAGATCTCCTCTAGAGCAGTGATGTTTTGGGGCTGTTGCTGGGCAACACAGACTTTCATCTCCCTCCAAAGACTTTCTATGATGTTGAGATCTGGGGACTGGCTAGGCCACTCCAGGACCTTGAAATGCTTCTTACGAAGCCACTCCTTCGTTGCCCGGGCGGTGTGTTTGGGATCATTGTCATGCTGAAAGACCCAGCCACGTTTCATCTTCAATGCCCTTGCTGATGGAAGGAGGTTTTCACTCAAATTCTCACAATACATGGCCCCATTCATTCTTTCCTTTACAGTCGTCCTAGTCCCTTTGCAGAAAAACAGCCCCAAAGCATGATGTTTCCACCCCCATGCTTCACAGTAGGTATGGTGTTCTTTGGGTGCAACTCAGCATTCTTTGTCCTCCAAACACGACGAGTTGAGTTTTTACCAAAAAGTTATATTTTGGTTTCATCTGACCATATGACATTCTCCCAATCTTCTTCTGGATCATCGAAATGCTCTTTAGCAAACTTCAGACGGGCCTGGACATGTACTGGCTTAAGCAGGGGGACATGTCTGGCACTGCAGGATTTGAGTCCCTGGCGGCATATGTGTCTGATGGTAGGCTTTGTTACTTTGGTCCCAGCTCTCTGCAGGTCATTCACTAGGTCCCCCCCGTGTGGTTCTGGGATTTTTGCTCACCGTTCTTGTGATCATTTTGACCCCACGGGGTGAGATCTTGCGTGGAGCCCCAGATCGAGGGAGATTATCAGTGGTCTTGTATGTCTTCCATTTCCTAATAATTGCTCCCACAGTTGATTTCTTCAAACCAAGCTGCTTACCTATTGCAGATTCAGTCTTCCCAGCCTGGTGCAGGTCTACAATTTTGTTTCTGGTGTCCTTTGACAGCTCTTTGGTCTTGGCCATAGTGGAGTTTGGAGTGTGACTGTTTGAGGTTGTGGACAGGTGTCTTTTATACTGATAACAACTTCAAACAGGTGCCATTAATACAGGTAACGAGTGGAGGACAGAGGAGCCTCTTAAAGAAGAAGATACAGGTCTGTGAGAGCCAGAAATCTTGCTTGTTTGTAGGTGACCAAATACTTATTTTCCACCATAATTTGCAAATAAATTAATAAAAAATCCTACAATGTGATTTTCTGGATTTTTTCCCCCTCATTTTGCCTGTCATAGTTGAAGTGTACTTATGATGAAAATTACAGGCCTCTCTCATATTTTTAAGTGGGAGAACTTGCACAATTGGTGGCTGACTAAATACTTTTTTGCCCCACTGTATGTATGTATGTATGTATGTTGTTGGAGGCTATTTTGTAAATGACATCGCCAAAGTCGAGGATTGATAGGATGGTCAGTTTTACGAGGAAATGTTTGGCAGCATGAGTGATGGATGCTTTGTTGCAAAATAGGAAGCCGATTCTAGATTTCATTTTGGATTGGAGATGTTTAATGTGAGTCTG